>NC_142173.1:41964543-42034772 GCF_029865625.1 Vigna umbellata
TTACTCTTGAACGTGAGCGACTACACTACAAGGGGAGGTTGGTACTATCAGCCCGCTCGGCCTGGGTACCCAAATTGATAGCAGAATTTCATACCACCCAAACAGGAGGGCATTCAGGGGTATAACGTACTTATCGCAAGGTTGCGCAATCTCTCTACTGGGTAGGAATGAAGAAAGCCGTGACTGACTTTGTGGCATGCTGCTTGGTGTGTCAACAACATAAATATTTGTCATCCTCTCCGCAGGGGTTGTTGCAGCCGTTACCCATACCCAACGCCATTTGGGAGGAGATAAGTATGCACTTCATCGTAAAGTTGCCTAAGTCCCACGGGTACGATGCTGTGTTGGTAGTCGTAGACCGCCTCAGCAAATATGGACATTTTATACCACTGAGACATCCCTATTCCGCCCGCACCATAGCTGAAGTGTTTGTAAAGGAGGTTGTCCGGCTGCATGGGGTACCACTATCTATCGTGAGTGATAGGGATCCACTGTTCCTGAGTATTTTTTGGAAGGAGTTGTTTAAATTACAAGGAACACAACTGAAGATGAGCACAGCCTATCATCCGGAATCTGATGGGCAAACGGAGGTGGTAAATAGGGTGTTGGAGGGTTATCTGAGATGCTTTTGTTAAAACAACCAAAGGAATGGAGCATAGTGTTACCCTGGGCGGAATATTGGTATAACACTAGTTATCAGGAGTCGGCGGGATGCACCTCATTTGAAACATTGTATGGGAGATCTCCTCCTTCTTTGCACAGGTTCATTCCGGGAGAGACCTTAGTGGAAGCCGTCGGACAGGAGCTACATACGAGGGATGAGGCACTAAACCAACTAAAATTCCATCTGGCAAGGGCTCAGGAAAAGATGGTGAAGCAGGCCAACAAGACAAGAAGACCAACCAATGTGGAGGTGGGAGATTGGGTGTATTTGAAGGTCAGGCCACACCGCCAGACTTCGATGCCGTCCAGACTGCACCCAAAATTAGCCGCTCGGTATTATGGACCTTTCCAGGTCATACAGCAGATAGGAGAAGTGGCTTTTAAGCTACACTTACCTGAAACCGCACGGATACATCCAATGTTCCATGTCTCGCAATTGAAGAAGGCCATGGGGGAGAAGAGTGTGGAGAAAGAGTTGCCACTAGACTTGCAGATGGAGGGACCGTCTTTCTGGCCTATCAGAGTTCTGGACAAAAGGCAGATGCAACAAGGAGAGGAAGAGCGTCAGCAAGTGTTGATCGAATGGCAAGAGGGAGGACCGGACGAGGCAACATGGGAAGATGCCACAACCATCATGGATCAATACCCAGACTTCAACCTTGAGGGCAAGGTTGATCTTCAGGCGGCAGGTAATGTTAGGGGCTGGCGAGTATACGAAAGAAAGAGATATAGAAGAGAAAAAGAAGGGAACTAAACGGTAGAGGACATGGGCCGAACGGTGGAAAGGGTGGAGCACGATGGCCGAACGGTTAATAACAGGGAGCGAGCAGACCAGATGATAGAAGGTGGAGAGGGACCTAGCCGAGCGGTAGAAGGAAGAGAAAAAGAGGACCGAACGGTTGGGAGCAGTGGGGAGCATCTTAACTGACACAGTAGTTAGGATGGGCGGGACATTTATTAGAATTTATGGTCGTATCTCAGGATATTATTACATATAAGTTAAATAGGTTAAATAAGTATAAAGATATTCTTACAAGATAATCATAATAAATAGGCGTAATTACTTTTATTCTTTACCTTTTCAGGAGGGAGTGATTAGAAATAAGATAGGGGAAACCTAGGGGGAAGGATACGAATTTTGATCATTAGGTTTTGTAAGAGAGGTTATGCTCTCAGGTAACTGACGGAGATCCTGCTGCTCCCAGTTATTGGTTGTTATCTTGGATTCAGTATTTCTATTCAATAACAGAGTTATATTCAGTAAATTTCCATTGTTCCTTATCACTGAGAGTGTGTGAGTGAGCCTACTGGTTACGTCCCATACTCGGGTACGTAACAGGATCCGCATGCCATCCTTAAAATTTTAAGCTTTTATGAATATTTGAGGGGATCTTTATAATGAATATTTGTGTGGTTTGGCAGGTGTTTTGTTTGAAGGACGTGGGCAAAATGACGAAGCTTTTCTTGCTACTATTAATGGTATACTACTTGAAGCAAACCATGTTCCATGCAAGATCTTGATGGGTGGCATGATTCAAAGATTGGGTCCAAAGTTTTTTTGTGCTGCAAGAAGCGCACTGTCTGATGCACTCCGAATAGAACCCACTAACCGCATGGCTTGGCATTGCTTGGGATTGCTTAACAAGCAAGATGGCAGAATAAGTGAAGCCGCTGACTGCTTCCAAGCAGCTTCCATGCTTGAAGAATCTGATCCCATCGAATCTTTCAGCTCTATACTTTGACAGGATTCAATTCCTGATCAGTTAACTCTGCAGCCATCTGAGATTTATGTTTCTGTGTTGATATGTCATCTGAGTTCAGTGGATCGCATCGAAGAGTTTTGGAACTGTATTCCCTTTTTTTCATTTTAAATCGTTGTCATCACAAACTAGGATTAAAGAAAAGGAGTTGAAAAAATAGAGTAAATAAGATAAGAAAGGGATTGATGTTAGAAAGGTTGTGAGATGGGTGAATTGTAAAGAAGTTGTTGGAGTAGCAGAGAGTATTAATGTTGAACTGTTGCTCGGCCTTGTAAATATCTGTTGAGCGGTATCATTGTAAGGATAGTAGAGATTCAGCTTTCTTTCTGTTTTAGTTTGTTGGCTAGATTTACAAAACACATAAATTGTTCTGTTATGTACATTTCTATAACTTTTTTTCATCTATGAGGATGTTTCATATTTATGCTTATTAAGCCCTGAATATTTTCTCAACACAACGTGGGCATGCATACTTTTTTTATGATGGATGTGCACCTTAAAATAAGCTTTGGTTTTGTTTTCGATGAATTGAATGTTGTGATTGATAATTAGAAATTAGAGAGTTTTTTTCGACGGTTCACTTTTGATAAATGCTTTTAACTTACGAGTTTATTTTCTTGCTTTATTAAAAAAAGTTTAAATCCTGGGATGATCCTGAAGTTTGTTGGAATTTTCAAATAGGTCTTTGTATTTGAAATCGTCTCAATTGAGTTCAAATATTTATAAAATTGAACAAATTTTGTCATGTTCATTAAATTGTCAAATACAGTGATAAAAGGATTTGACATGTTTATGTTGATGTGCATGATTTGATTAGGTGAAATTTTTATTTAAATTAAAAAGTTATGATATGACAAAATTCAATTGATTTATGTCAAAAAACACATATTAGGGATTAAAAATGGTCAAGAAAGAGTGAATTGAAAAGGGAAGGTTTAAACTCTCATTTGGTTTTCGTATTTGTGTGTCAATCTCAAGTGCGTCATCGTTTTTCTTTCCGATCTCAATCAGGTCCATAAACTTGTAAAAATGAGTCAATTAAGCCTTCTTTCTTTAAGTTTTCAGTAACAGCGTCTGCTGAGCTGTAATTTTTTTAGTTGGCGTGGCAACGTGTATTAAATTGAATGACTGTTTTGTTGTATCGTAGCCCTAACATTTAAAGGGATCTCTGACATTCAAAGGTCGTTGCGAGTCGCGGTCATCGTGTTCACTGTCGGAGGCATCGTCGGCATGGTGTCAGGTCCTCCCTTCTCCTTCTTCTCTTCATGCGTGAGAGAGGAGCTCTCTCGTTCCTCCGTCAGTCGCCTTTTGAGCGAGCCTAGCCGTCGCGAGTTTTCTATGGTTGGGCCTGCAAAAATTCTATCTTTTTCGCAACCCTTTTCGAAGAAGGGGTTGCGTTTTGTTTTCGCACTGGTTAGGCTTGAGAAGATTTGAGTTTGTTTTTTCTTTCTTTCTGGGACGGGTCTGTTATTGCACACACTGTTTGGCCATTGTTCCATTTTGGGTACCTATTTCTTGGAATGGCTTTCTTTGTTTACTCTGTTTTAATTTCTCTTTCTCTATTCCGATGAAAGCATCTAGCTTGTGATGGGTTCGGATTTCTAGGTTGTTAATGCATGTGGAGATTCTGGATTCTCTTTTGTTCACTTCATGATGAGTCGCTTGCTTCCTATAGTTTTTCTTCTGGTGGGTTCATTTTGAATATATCAGTTGAAGATTTGGTATGGCTTTGGCTTTAAGGGGATTGCAGTCCCAATATTTTAATGTAGTGCTGAATAGGTGTTGATGTATTGTATGAAAATGTATAATCGATTACTCTAGAGTTGAGATGGTGTGTATTATGAAGCTTCTAGTTGAGATGTACTAGGGCATTCCCGTTTATGTTGTTTATATTATGTTCATGAAATAGTAATTTTTGTAGTTGAAGGTACCCGTGCTGAGAAGCATCTCCCCGTGTGGGTGCTGATGACGCCGAAATCCACCGTCGGCGATCGGAATCTACCGTCAATGACCTCATTGAGACGACGACAATACATGAAAGAAAGATGAAGACGTTGTAGGATGATGAAGACTCTGGATCCCTAACCACAACAGCTTGGAGACCAGAAACATTGAGATTGAAGAGGGATCCACAAGCGATGGACACTGGTCACCCCTCTAGGATCTTGCAAAGAACGTTCAGAAGAACGAGCGGTGGTTTCCAAATCCCTCGTTCCCTTTTCAATTTTGCCATGTCATACTTATTTAATTTAAATAAAAATTTCATATAATGAAACAATGCACTTTAGCATAAACACGTCATCACATTTAGACGCGGTTAGTGAAAGCTTAACGGAGATGACTTAATTGGCTCATTTTTACAAGTTTATGAACCAGATTGAGATCGAAAAAAAAAAACGATGATCCACTTGAGATTGACACACAAATACGAGAATTAAAGGAGGGTTTAAACCAAAAGAGAATTAGAGATTTGGAATTCGAAGACCATTAACCAACTCGCATTTTTCAGCCAATCAGGTCATAGACTTCGCCGCCGATCACGGTCGAAGCTTCATGTATGGGTCTGATTTCATCAGTTTTGCATTTTATACTCTAAAAATTGGAAGCCTTTGTGATCCAAAATCAACTTCTTACTCTTAATTACAGTGATAAGGAAGACCAGGTTCCTGTAACTGTAATAACCAACCTAAAAACCACAATTGCCCCATCATAAACCAAACACGTCTAATCAATCTCTTCTTTGAAAACCAAATAGTGAAACGTAGCTGGCAACACAAAGCTAAGAATAACACAAATACTACTACCAACAAGTGATAAAAAATCTATAAAGTTAGGCACAAAAATTGCCAACGAACTCATTCCCAACACCAACAACCACCTCAACCACAAACAGTACTTAGAATTCAACAATCGTCTCTCTACCAACTTGTTCACCGGATTCATCATCAATGGGAAAGTAAATAATAGGTTGATGCATAGACCTAATTGCCCCAAAGCACTTATCATGCATGTTCTAAGATTGGTAGTGATAACCCCTTAAGTTTCTTCACCAAAAGCAAAGTAACTTAAAGCAGCAAAAGCTGCAAACAACAGAGAAATGAGAAACATTGTCGCATCCAAAACCCCACCAAATTTCTCCTTATTCTTGGCCTCTGATTCCAGCGGCAAAATCATTCCTCCCTTCAAACACATACACTATCACCCAAAAGAGATCACCTTTACAAACATTCATCCACTTTCAAAGGTTTTCTTGTGAAATTTTTTTGTTGGGCATCTCTTCAAAATGTTAAATTTCCCCAACACAGTGTCAGAAGGCCGGAGGTTTGGCAAGGCGCCGAAAAAATCCTCTTTTTCTCAGACTTGTAGTCTCTTAAGCTAGTTCTTGAAGGAGAAACGAGCTTCTGGTGGAGGGAGATGAGGTGGCGGAAGGGTTTGGAGGAGTCGCAGATGGTGGCATTGTGGAAGGAGGATTGGGCGCAGGGGTCTCGTGAGGTTAGGTCCATGCCAGCCCCCAAGAGCAGCCGCAACGACCAGTCCGAGAGTCAACAGCGGAGAACGACAACCTCCTTCCATGGCCAGGTCGCAGTGTCTTTCATTTAGCTCCGCCGTCAGAATACGGTTTTCGACCTCCAGTCCCTCACGAGCATCACGCCGGATTGTCCTCCGAGATAGCCGCCAAAGATGCTGCTGAAGGTAGCCGTGCCGAGAAGCCTCTCGCCTGTGCAGGTGCTGATGACGCCAGAATCCACCGTCGGCAATCTTAAAGAGACGACGCTGTGATAGTATATGGATATGGAGCTCCTGTTGAAATGCTGAAAAGGAAAGATGACGATGGAGGATGACAAAGACTCTAAATCCCTATACACACTTTGAGATTTTACAACAAACTTGAGGATCGAGGATTTAAACCTTCACAACTGGTCCAGTCAAACACGGATAATGTCACATATAGTGTTTATCTTAAGGAAAATGATACTTAGACAACAAATTTTGACAACATTTCGACACAGCACACGTGTCAGCATATGAGCGGTCCACGTTTTGAGGGAAAAAGCTGGTGAAATCTGAGAAAAACTGCTTCAATTGTGACGTGGCGAGGGACGGGCACGGGCAGAGTAAAAGTTGCGTTTCAAATTTGAAATTCATTTTCGAACTTCGTAGAGAGAAGCCGCGCGAACATTGGGGACGGATGCTGTGACCTAGACAGAGAGACGAGAGAGTTGGAGAAAGGGTTCACGAGCGAGAGAGAGACGGAGTGCTTGCCGGAGTGCCGCCGTTCACTGTCGAAGGCCGTGTCGGAGAGATCGAACGCCTCCAGCCCGTTCCGTTTCAGGGGCGCCGCGGGTCCGACGTCGACCGGTCGAAGCGAACACGACATCGTGTTCCGTCCGTTCCGGCCCAGCGACTTAGGGAGGCGTTGAAGGTGTCGCTTCGTCCCAGCTGCTTCCGTCCCTGTCCCGGAGTGCCGCCGGACCTTTCTTCTAAAGATATTGCCGTCATGAAGAGGCGGATTGCAAATGTTCTTGAACTTGGGGAAACGGTATGTATGTATTTTATCATTCTTAATTTTCTGATTTTTTATTTCTTTGTTCTACTGAAGTATCATTGTAAAATACAATATTTATTTTCCAATTCACTCCAGAGTAGTTGTAGATCATCCATTTGTTTAGGCAATCATTGGATTTTTATGTGGCCAAGGAGTTGTGGAATTTCTTGCTAAGGGTAGTTCATATTCTTAAAAAATACTATCCAGTTAAAAATATTTTACTCTCAAATCTGAACGTGTAAGGAATGTGTAATTTTGACATTGTGCTTTTCAAGTTGGAACAAATAAATACAGAAAATAAGAGAACCCGAATCTGCTGTTGACTCCATAGTTGCGTATGCAAATTTACTTTTAACTTGAGTTGAGTATGGCAACCCTAAACCGTTATCAGAGAAAGCCTGTTAATTGCCATTTTTTCAAAATAAAGGATTAATGGTGTTCATAAAGATAAAAATATAAGAAACAATGTTTAAAGTTATATTTGGCTTGTATCTAACTGCAATTATTAATTTTATATCATGTTCATTTACATGTTCTCTTTATATCTTGTAAATCTTTATACTTGACTAGGCTGGAATTATATATCATATATCTACTTCGTTAAGAGTTTTTTGAGGTTCATTAGTTGGGCAGTATTAACCGATATTCTTCCAATAGGTTTTGCAAGCCTTGAGAAGGCTAAAAGGTAACAGTGACAGAAAGGAAAAAATGTCTGCTGAGACTAAGGTTGTATTTGACCAGCTAACTGAGGATGCTATGAAGCTGATGGAGAATGGTGAATACAGTTGAGTTAATCCCTCCGGGCTTTGTAGATATTATGCATTGTGTAAACATGTAATCATTTAGATAGGCTGATGAGACTCTATGTCATGCGGCTTGTTTTGATTCACTGTTTCTTTAGTTGCTATGCCTACATTATGCTTAACTTTGGCTCCTTGACCTTTTTCGCAGATGTTTATCATGAAAAGCGAGAGGTTTTTGATCGTGAAGCGGGTTAGTGTTATACACTATGCTTTATTCTACTTATATTATGTTTTGTTGTTTCATTATGTTTACATTGTTAACAACATGATGTAATATGCTGTTTGATTTTATAATTTATTTGATTTAACTACTTGGTTTTACTATTATAATACTGTTCAACTTATGTTGTTATTATGGTCATGATGCAAGATAGAACTTATTGTTCTATTATCAATATCATACATGGTGTTTGTTCATTCTTAGTGTTTGGAGAAACTATCTTTGGGCCTCCATATTAGTTAAGTGTTGGATTTTGGGGCAGGTTATTAATTGTCAATTTTTCCTTGGCTCTTCTTTCTTCTTTCTATGATGTTGTCGATATTTAGGTTTATGAGAAGGAGTGAAGGGTGCCTGTTTCGTGGTATTAACTGCTTAATGCTTATGCCTTCTACATTCTCCCCTTTTCAGAAGGATATGAGAAGTTAGCCCGGGCAAAAGAAGGCCCATCAAATCAACATTTGGCTAGTGGAGAAGCCTCTAGCACTGGTGAAGGTGATTATGATATGTTTGCTGACGAGGATGATAACAGTAAGCCATCTATAGATGAAAATAATACAGTTAGTCAATCTTCATCGGACGTCATATTGTGTGGAGGAATGAAGTGTTGCAACATTTAGGGTTGTTACAAAATGGATAGTACGAATGTCATTTATGGATTTCTTATCACTCTTTGAAATTGTGATGATTAGGTTTGAATGTACATATTTTTTGTTACAAATCATCAAAGAAATGTTCAATAAATGACATAATCAATGGTTGAAGATCATTTGCATGTCCAATAAGTGTTAAAAAAAATTCATTAAAAAATCAATGTCATTTTGAAAGTTGGGATTTTCTCGATTTCTGGAAAACCTGCGAAATCTGCAGAATTCTGCAGATTCGCGCGTTCGTTCAAAATTTTGGAGTGAAAATGGGACGTTCGTCCCATTCGCTAAGAGCGTTCGGTCTTTTGAGAAATAGTAATATTAGACGTTCGGTTTCGTGTGTGTTAGCGCTCGTCCAAACAGTACTCCACCTCAGCCTTTTAAACGTTCGGTTTTGATGTAAGAGAAATGGTGGGCGTTCGGTTTCTCAATATTGACTGTATGTGCGTTCGTCCCAAACACTGTTTACCTATTGAGTTTCGTTATCTATGTACGTTCGTTCCAGACGGTGCTTATATATCTTGTTTCGATTGTAATCGTCTATGAACGTACGGCTTTTGACTGCATGTGCGTTCGTCCTTAAAGCGTAGCGTTCGTCCTTTCCTATGAGTGTAGCGTTCGTCCTTTCCTATGAGTGTAACGTTCGTCCTTTCCTATGAGTGTAGCGTTCGTCCTTTCCTATGAGTGTAGCGTTCGTCCTTCCAAATGGTATAACGTTCGGCATTATTAGCGAGTTATGACGTTCGTCAGAGAAGTGTTTCGGCCTGTTGTTGAGCGTTCGTCCGTAGCGTTCGTCCCGTAGCGATCGTCCAGAGAAGTGTTCGGCCTGGTGTTGAGCGTTCGTCCAGTAGCGTTCGTCCATATCAATTTTGTGACGTTCGGTCAAATTGTGTTCCTCCTGGCGTTCGGAAATGACGTCCGCCAAAATAGTGTTCGGCTCGGAAAGTGACGTTCGTCCAGATAGCGCTCGCCCAGATAGCGTTCGTCCAGTAGTATGCGTCCAAAGCATTTTGGGACGTTCGGCCAAATAGAGTTCGGCTCGTAAATGGCGTTTGTTCTGTTGTAACGTTCGTTCCTTAAAGTGCCCAGTGAATAGTAGTCGTCCAAATAGTATTTTACAAACTATGTTGTCTAAGTTTATTTTTGACTGTTGCTGTGACCGTTCGTCCTCAACTGTGAGCCGTTAGGACGTTAGGAGCGCATCATTTGGCTGTCAGCATCGAGAAGAGAACGCCCATCCAACAGCAAGCCAGGACGCTCGTCCAGCGCGCAGCGCAGAGGACGCTCGGCCAGCACTCAGAGAAGGCTCGTCCAGCGCGGAGAGGACGCTCGTCCAGAATGTGGACGCTCGTCCAGAAAGTGGACGCTCGTCCAGAGAGCGGAGATCGCTCGCCCAGCTAGCGGAGAACGCTCGCCCAGACGCTTGTCGCCCAGAGGGGACGCTCGTCCAGCGCGCAGAGGACGCTCGTCCAGCGCGCAGAGGAGGCTTTGCAGAGGACGCTCGTCCAGCAAGTGGACGCTCGTCCAGAGAGCGGAGATCGCTCGCCCAGCTAGCGGAGAACGCTCGCACAGACGTTTGGCGCCCAGAGGGGACGCTCGTCCAGCGCGCAGAGGACGCTCGTCCAGCGCGCACAGGAGGCTCGTCCAGCAAGTGGACGCTCGTCCAGCAAGTGGACGCTCGTCCAGCAAGTGGACGCTCGTCCAGCAAGTGGACGCTCGTCCAGTAAGTGGACGCTCGTCCAGAGAGCGGAGATCGCTCGCCCAGCTAGCGGACAACGCTGACTGAGGACGCTCGTCCAGACGCTTGTCGCCCAGAAGGGACGCTCGTCCAGCGCGCACAGAGGAGGCTCGAACGGTAGATGTAAGTATAAATGAAGGAGCCATTCGATCTCTAACAGACCGAACGGTATGAAGATTAAGAACGAACGGTCGATAAACAACAAGCATGAACACAGAGACAAGCCGAACGTCACAGAGGAAGTAAAAATCAGATGAAAGATGGACGAACGACTCTAACAGTGACGTTAAAGACCGAACGGTTTGACAGGCAGAAACAGTAAACGTGCAGAATTCAAAACCAGCAGAAACGCAATTGCAGGAACAGTAAACTCGCACAATAAAGCTATCAGTACAAACAAACGTAAAAATTAAATTTCAAACAATCAACAACAGTATAAATTAAATGGCAGACACACAACAACACAGATCAGATTTCAGAAGAAATTTAATCGCATCAGTAGAATAAAATTGACAATTCAGTAACAGGAAATTAAATGACATTGTTCATTCAAATTAAAATTCATTACAATACACAAAGCCAAATTCTCAAGTCTCGTTCTGGTGCTGCCTCGTGCGTTTCCAGCCAGGTTGCCATGCTGTTGTCTCCCATTAGCAACCTTTAATGAATTTCTTCCATCACTCTTTTGCTTCTCTGTCAGATAAAGCCATGTGGGGCCCTCCATTTTGTTTACACTTCTGCATGTTCTGCACACCATCGCTGCCCATGCTGGAATAAACAAGGTCTGTGTCAGCTTTCCACTTCTCTCCCATCTCAACATGTGCATCCAATTCGGCTGGACTTGAAGACGGTGTGTGTTGTCCTTGCTGCTGTTTGATGCAGCTGGACGTGAATGCTTCCAACGTTGCAGCTCCCAAGCTTCTCATGGGCGTGCTGCTGGAACTGCTAGACGGATGGGGTGTGAATGAACAGAAAACGGAAACTTAATACATAGTATTCATATTCAAGCACAATGAATTTAATTTAAACTCTCTTTAAGAAATGCCAGATATTTGAACTAGACAGGAGGTGACCAACATGACAGTAATCCCCAAATCAAAATAACACAGAATTCAATGTATAATAACACTACACCAACACAAAAACTGAAATAAGTGGGTACCTGGGTGCCAGTTTTTGCACACCAAGGCCAACTACGTCCATCACTCTCATTTTGGTGTGGCTTGTTTGTTTTCCCTCATTTCAGCTACTTCTAAGTAATTTGGGAACAATTCTTAACATTTTATTAACAACAGAACAATGTAAGATTAAGCAAAGAAGTTGTATAAAAATTGGGAACAGAACAACATCCACTTGGGAGACGTTTCATACATAAGCAAATCAAATCCAGATACAACATCATCCATGTATTCAACATTCATTGCACTGACAAATCAAAAAAGAAACCAACCTTGAGTGAAGACCACGCGTGGCGGTTGGAACAGAGCCGATTGCCTAAGGTGTGGGTGGGACTGACAACCCGGAAAACCCCTCTTTTTGGTCCTCCGAACATCCCAAACTCCGGCGAATCTCCCGCGGCACTCCGGCGGCACTCCGGGACAGGGACGGAACCACCTGGGACGAAGCGACACCTTCAACGCCTCCCTAAGTCGCTGGGCCGGAACGGACCAAACACGATCCCGTCTTCGCGTCGAGCGGTCGACGTCGGAGCTGCGGCGCCGTCAAACGGAACGGGCTGGAGGGTTTCGATCTCTCCGACACGGCCTTCGACCTTCAACGGCGCACTCCGGCAACCACTCCGTCGTTCTCTCTCTCTCGAACTCCCTTACTCCAACTCTCTCGGGCTCTCTCTAGGTTAGACTCTCTCTCAACCTTCACTTCTCTCTAAAATTGTTCAAAAATGAAATTCAAATTTCAAACGCCAAACAAAAACCCCTGACCGCTCCCTTTTCATTTCAATTTTTGAAACGCACAACCCAGACTGCCCGTGCCCGTCCTCGCCACGTCAGCGTTGAAGCAGATTTCTATCAGACTTTCTCAGACGCAGCAGCTTTTTCCTGCAAAAACCTCAACCACTCAAACGCTGACACGTGTCCTGTGTCGAAATGTTGTCAAAAAACGTTGTTCGAGTATCATTTTCCTATTTGCTTGATGTTCACTCTTACTTAATTTTATTTTTATGAAAAATTAATGTAGAATTAATAACATAAAATAAGAATTTGAATTTTCCACGTTAAAATTATTGTTATTATTAGTTTGGATTACTGAGTACATATGTAGGTGGTAAATATAAATTTTAAGTTTGAAATAGATTGTAAGTATTATACCTAGCAGTAAATTTAATTTTCTTACATCAGGTAAAGTTAATTTTGCATTTAACTAACAAAACGTCCTACATATATCAGGTTTTTGTCTTAATATCATGTCGAGTATCAAAATTATTTTATTTTTAATTTATATTAATAATCAGTAATAAAAAAGATAATATCAATCAATTTCAAATTAGTATTTATTTTCAAACATATATTTTTATCATATGAATTTTTATTATTATATTTATCTCTTCAATTATTAATATACTGTTATTTTAATTAATATATTTTCGTATACTTTTTAAAACTACTTTAAACCTGTATTTAAATATTTAATAATTTTATTTTTCTTTATTTTAAATTGCTAGAATAATAAAATTTTCAATTTTCAATTCTATAAGCTGACGACGGCGCCAGTTACTGTCGGAACCAGCGCCGATGTCACAGATGCGTGGGCAACTCTATCAGCACAAGCGCCGCTATCGTTTTGACCTTTTTTCATGCTTAAAACTGTGTGTGGGAAGGATGACGGAGATGGTTCGGTTTGTGGTGTTTCTGTAGGAAGTGGCGAGAAATGAAAGTGATGAAAGGACGAAAAGGAATGGAGGTGTAGAAGGGAAGGAAATGGAATTGAGGAAAAATGGAAAGAAATATGATGTAGCGGGTGATGAAAAGTAGATGTTATCTACCCTTGCAGAAGAACATTTTGACGAAAAATTACAAAGCATGAAGAAGCGAAATTGCGCACCTAAGAAGGAATTAATGTAAGGGAATTGTCTCTAGATTCTCCAACTCGAAACAAATGATATTCTGTCTCCTCCTACGTCAAATTTTCAATTAACCTCCCTCTCACTCTCGGCATTAGCCTTATATAATCTTCACGTTCCTGCAAATTCTACCCAGAAGTCATTATTCACCAAATGGATTGACCCTTTGCCAGAGTTCTTCCTGAATAAACCTTGAGATTTTTCTATTACAGAGTTTTTATGAGAAAACAAAAACCCTAAATAAGAGATTTTTGGATTAAACTTACCTTCACTACGAAACTGACCGATTCTGATTGGGCTCAAGCATGTGAATCCTACCGTGAGTCCAAAGTTGACAGAAACCATTCAAGAATGCGAGAGAGGATCTCCAAAATGTCACACAGTAGGTTTTTGGAAATGCTAGGGTTTGAAAATGGCTGAGAGTAAATCATGTAGCATGTGTTTGAAAACGTGGAAGATCCCGTGTTTTTGACCAAAATCTGGAAGCTCGAAGAATGTGGAAGCACAACCGTTTTTGTTTTCTTCTGCATCAGAGAATGGCCCACCTTATTGACAGAAAAGAGAAAATATCTTGACTGTGATGATTCTGCCATTAATTTGAACTGATAATCTTGGAGATTTCCAACTCTGAAAAAATCAACAGAAAATCTTTTCTGATCGTGAGCAGGTTCAACTACGTATTACACAAATCTGCATGACAACGGCATTTATGGAGTAGCATCTCATCGTTATGGTGGAAGAGTTACTTTTGAAGCACTACCGAATCCTCTCTTACCATTCCACTTATACTAGTTACAAACAACCCTCCAAGTGTTGTGTTTTCACGTGCTTCGTAAAGGATTTTCACAACATTGTTTTATTCATTAATAATCCTTAAATAAAAAATACAGTGCCATGATTATAACTCTTTGGAAAAAAAATTAGCTACTGAATAATCATGTAAGATATAAATATCGAACCGATTATTAATATAATTTATGCACATATGTTAAATTTAAATAGATGGTAGTATAATTTGATTTAACATGTCTATTTTATTTTTTAACTTTGATTTCTCTTTTTATTGAATACGTGTCTCTAATTTTAAATTCTGTTTCTAACAAAATTTTCATAAGCTTCAAGTTTTAGACTCGTAACCATTATCTTCTACGTATCTTGATTGCTTAATGTTCATTCCTAATTAATTTTTATTTTATGATTAAAAATTAATGTATAACTAATAATATAAAGTAAAAATTTGAATTTTCCATGTTATTATTATTATTACTATTGGTATTATTGTTTGTTATTTTGAATTACTGAATACATATTTATGTGGTAAATATAAATTTTATGTTTGAAATAGATTGTAAGTATTATACTTACCAGTAAATTTAATTCTATTACTTTAAGTAAAGTTAGTTTTGCATTTAACTACCATAATGTAACACCCCGATTTAGGCGTTACAATTTATTTTCCACAAAATACATATGTAATTCGTCTTTAACAAATTTCAACACCCATAAAATATTAAGTTCTTTATTACAGCACAAGTCTTCTGAAAATAAAATTCCACACAGTTCATAAACTTCTGAAATTTAAAATTTCTCACAGTTCGGAAATTCAAACACAGATTTATTTTAGAAATTCCCCATGTCTCCTTTTCCCCACAGATCTCTCATCTTCTAAGCGAGTCCAGAACCATCTGCTAATTCATCTGATATAGTTTCTGCTCCCGTATAATATCACACATTATACGATCATCGCATTCACATGCACAAACACAAACACAAACAGTAGGGTGAGCTAACCGATTCAAGAAATATACATCATCCACAATCTTACTAACATCACAAGTGTGGCAATCAGTCAAATACATGCATCTCAAACATACTCAAAAAACCAACTATTACACTGATACTTTATAATATTTCTCCAGTCAAAATCATCAGTCGATTCACTAGAGTCAATATAACATATTATTAATCTGCCTACTTACCAAAGCACAGCAGTCAACAATCCTTCTGTCTACTTACCAAAGTAGTATAACCATGATATACTGATTACTTACCAAAGTAATCTAACAAGGTGATCTACTTACCAAAGTAGTATAACCATGTGATACTGACTACTTACCAAAGTAATCTAACGAGGTGATCTACTTACCAAAGTAGTATAACAAGGTGATATTGTCTACTTACCAAAGTAGCACAATAATGTAATATTATCTACTTACCAAAGTAGCATAGCGTGGAACACTCCGCCTACTTACCAAAGCAGTGCGGTTTATGTCAAATTCACCTCTCATTTTCCCACCTACTTACCAAAGTAGTGTCCGACTTCAAACCTCTCCTCTCCCGACTTACCAAAGTCGTAGGAAAATAAATAAAATTTCAAATTTACAATTATGGCAATAATGCCTATACCACCCATCCAAATTTACCATCAACTTATTTACAATTCATGATTTAACTCAAATAATTATTACAACTCAGAATGTTCAATATAATTAAATTTTCTAATATAGAATATATTATATTACTCATCCTCCAATCTCCAAAATACAACTACACATACAATTTAAGAATATAATTATCCAAGTTTTTACCCAATACAAATAAATTTACTATTTCGTGAAAATATTACTCTTCACTCATATCATTAATTACAGATCTGAACCAATCAAACTAATAAACAACATGTTTAACTCATATGGTAAAATTTTCAGTCCAATCCAACGGTTAATGAGGCGGAAATCATAATTTATGTATAAATGATCCAAAAACATAAATTAAGCAATATTAAGATCCCTGAGAAGATACGAAATTAATATCTATAAATCTGTATCTCCGATTTAAAATCGGAACGGTCCAAGTATGACACTATCGTTTAGAAACAACATATTAAAATTTCAGGGTAATCCAACGGTTAACTAAGTAGATATGGAGGTTTTACCGAGGTAACTCAGAGACAGAAACTTAAGTGGTTCTCGGTTAAACTCAAAATGCGGAATGAATTCCTCTAAGCACAGACATCTAATTCCAAATCTGAACGGTCAAGATCACCTAATATGTCTTATGAACTACATACTAAAGTTTGGGCTCAATCTAACGGTAAATGGAATATATATGAAATATTTACCATTATAACTTAAGAACAGAATTGCAGTGTTCATCAAATATTTCAAACTTTCGAAATTTCTTTCTCTAAACAGAGACCTTCAATTCCAAATCCGATCGGTCAAATTGTAATAATGTATTCTAAGAATCATATATCCAATTTTCAAGTTGATCTAACAGTCCCATAAGTCAGAATCTATACTTTACCAAGGGAACTCAGTAATAGAACTGCAAGGGTAATTAATTCACTCAAACATGCAGGATATATATCTCCAAGTACAGACTACTAATTACAAATCCGAACGGTAAAAGTGTATTAATATGTCTTAGGGATCATATATCAAATTTTGAGGTTGATCTAACGGTCCAATAGGTCAGAATCTATATTATACCGAGACAACTCAGTAACAGAACTACAGGGGCAACTAATTTACTCAAACTTGCAGGATTTATTTCTCCAATTACAGACTTCTATTTTCAAATCCGAACGGTCAAAGTTTAGTAATAGGTCTTAGGATTCACATACTAAACCTTTAGCTAAATCCAACGGTGAAAACAATTAATAGAAATTTTTCACCACAGTAACTCGAAAATAAGAAATTATAATCATGAAACCCAAATTTTTCACAAGTCAATAGATAACTACCATTACCAAATTTTAACACATTCATACTCATATTCATGATCATAATCAAGAAAGGATTAGCTCCCCTACCTCTTCTCCTTGCAAGAAATTCTTCACTCTTGATACCTCTAGACCACCACCTTTGCTTGTTTTCACTTTCAATTTCAAGGAAAATTCTAACTTAAATCTCTCTTCTTCCAAGAGAGCAATTCTTCTCCTCCTTGCTAGACCAAGTCAGTCTCCACACTTAGAACACTTAGGATTTTCGTTCACCTCCCACCAAGGACCTCTCTACTCTCCCCCAAAACTCCAAATCTGATTTGGAATTAAAGAAGATGCCTTAGACAACAAAGGACCTATGCACTTGGTACTTAGCAATAATAAACAACCAATGAACCATCCTAAACCATTTTTTTTCAGCCCTAAAACATGGTAGGAAAGTCTCCAAAGGTTCCAAAATGTTCTCCTAGTTCAGAACACAACCTACCCACTCCAAAAAAAATCGCAACTTGTAAAAATGTACCTAAAATTAAGGTTGGACGCTAGCCCCTGGACAGCAACACTGTCACGTTTTCCCCAGCTCAGTTAGACACCTTCCCGAAGTCCAAAATATGCGTATGAGTAGTCAAATTGAAGCTCTTTGAGTCTAGTTTCTAATGAAACAAGAATCAACTCAATTGGAGTTCGGTAGAGAAAGTAATAAGCAAAACAGTCATCATAGGTCAAAACTGAACATACCTGAGCGTGATTAACGTTTCCGAGTTTTAATAATTTTACTGCAGCTAGCCCGGTAGTCCAAAAATTTATATTTATATGTCCAATTAAAGATATTTGAGTCTAGTTTCCAATAAAACAAGAATCAACTCAATTGATATTTTCTACAAAAAGTTATAATTAAAATAGTAAACCATGTCAAACCTGACAGCATTCCATTTTACATTATAACTTGAACTTTTTACAACTTGGTAAATTCTTGAGGTTCTAGGGTCTTACATTCTACCCCCCTTAAAAAAATTTTCGTCCTCGAAAATTAAGATGTTACTCAAACAAATGAGGGTATTCTTTTATCATATAATCCTCTAGCTCCCATGTCATCTCTTGGGTTTCCTCGTTCCAAAGCACCTTCACTGTATGAATTTCCTTTCCTCGTAACTTCTTTGTTTGAACTTCTAACACCCTTACTGGCATCACTTCGATAGTAAGATCTTCACGCACTTGAATGTCATCTGTTTCCAAAACATGAGTCGGATCAGAGACATACTTCCTCAGCTGCGACACGTGGAACACATTATGCAAGTTCGCCAACTGTGGTGGTAACGCTACCTCATATGCTACTGGTCCAATCCTCCTAAGAATATCGTAAGGACCAAGAAACTTTGGTGACAACTTCCTTGATTTAATAGCCCTACCTATGCCGGTAATCGGTGTCACACGTAGAAACACATGATCTCCTTCGTTGAACTCAAGAGGTCTTCTTCTCTTGTCTGCATAAGATTTTTGTCGACTTTGTGTTGCACGCATCCGGTCTTGTATCAACTTGACTTTTTCTGTTGTTTGCTGCAATAACTCGGGACCTACTAAAATTGTTTCTCCATCCTGAAACCAGCACAAAGGTGTCCTGCACCTTCTCCCATACAATGCTTCATACGGTGCCATTCCAATGCTCGCATGAAAGCTGTTGTTGTATGTGAATTCCACCAAAGGCAAAACCTCACTCCAACCTCCCAAATGATCCAATACACACGTTCTCAGCAGATCTTCCAATGACTGAATAGTCCTTTCAGTTTGTCCATCTGTTTGAGGATGATATGCTGAACTCATTCTTAACTTTGAACCCAAAGCCTCTTGCAATTGCTGCCAGAACCTTGACGTAAACCTTGGATCCCGATCTGAAACAATGCTATTTGGTACACCATGCAATCTCACTATTTCCTGAATATACAACTCTGCCAACTTCTGCATTGACATTCTCAGGTTGATTGGCAAAAAGTGAGCACTTTTCGTCAATCGATCAACTATCACCCAAATGGAATCATGACCCTTCAATGATCTTGGTAAGTGAGTTACAAAGTCCATCGAGATGCTGTCCCATTTCCATTGGGGAATATCCAACTGTTGTAACATTCCACCTGGCCTTTGATGTTCTATCTTAGCCTTCTGACATACCAAACAAGAAGATACAAACTTTGCCACATCCTTTTTCATCCCACTCCACCAGAAAGATTCTTTCAAGTCTTTGTACATCTTAGTCATACCAGGATGTATGCTAAGACGACTCTTGTGTCCTTCTTCTAGAATCATCTTCTTCAACTCATCCTTTGCTGGAATGCAGACTCTATTCTTAAAACGAATAATACCATCTAATCCCAAACTGAAGTCTTTAGCTTGATCCGTTCCCAACAACTCCACTGTATCTTGTAGACTTGTGTCTTCCTTTTGTCCCAATTTGATCTCTTCCAAGAAATCATTTGTGATCTTTAAATGACAACACCAAAGGTGATCTTGGCTCAGCTGTAATCCCAAGTTCATATCTCTGAACTTTTCTATTAATTCAAACTCCTTCACCATCAAAGCTGACACATGCATTCGCTTCCTACTCAAAGCATCGGCTACAACATTTGCTTTCCCTGGATGGTACTGTAACTCAAAATCAAAATCCTTCAAGTACTCCATCCACCTTCTCTGCCTCATGTTCAACTCCTTCTGATCGAAGAGATACTTTAAACTCTTGTGATCACTAAAGATTTGAAAACGTGATCCGTAAAGATAGTGCCTCCAAGTCCTCAAAGCAAAAACCACAGCCGCTAATTCGATGTCGTGCGTTGGATAGTTCCTTTCATGCACCTTCAACTGTCTCGATGCATAAGCTACTGGTCGCTTCTCCTGCATCAATACACAACCGAGCCCATGGTATGAAGCATCACAAAACACTTCAAAAGCTTTAGAAGTATCAGGGACTGCTAATACTGGAGCACTTGTCAACCGTTTCTTCATCTCTTCAAAACTTGTTTCACACTTGTCGGTCCATAAGAAAGGTTGTTCTTTACGAGTCAACTGCGTCAAAGGACCCACTATCTTGGAGAAACCTTCGACGAACTTCCTGTAGTAACCAGCTAGGCCCACAAAACTTCTTACTTCTGACACCGTCTTTGGACGTTCCCACTTTAGCACTGCCTCCACCTTCGTTGGATCTACAGAAATTCCTTTGGCAGAAATCACGTGGCCAAGGAATTGTATTTCCTCCAACCAAAATTCACATTTAGATAATTTCCCAAACAATTGATGCTCCCTAAGAGTCTCCAACACAATCCTCAAATGTTCAGCATGTTCTTCACGATCCCTTGAATATATAAGAATGTCGTCTATGAACACAACAACAAATTTATCTAGCCACGGTCGAAATATTCGATTCATGTAATCCATGAATATAGCAGGAGCATTGGTCACTCCAAACGGCATCACCACATACTCGTAGTGACCGTAACGTGACCTGAAAGCCGTCTTCTGACTATCCTCTGATTTGACCAAGATCTGATGGTAACCAGACCTCAGGTCAATTTTTGAAAACACACCAGCTCCTCGCAACTGATCCAACAAGTCATCAATTCTTGGTAGTGGGTACTTGTTCTTAATCGTCAACTTATTCAGCTGCCGGTAGTCGATGCACAACCTTGAACTACCATCTTTCTTCTTTACTAACAAGACTGGAGCTCCCCATGGTGACACACTCGGCCTGATAAACCTCTTCTTCAGTAGTTCCTCAATTTGTCTCTTCAGCTCTGCTAGCTCTGTCGGAGCCATCCTATACGGAGCCATAGACACTGGTCCAGCTCCTGGTACCAAGTCTATAGAGAACTCCACTTCCCTGCTTGGTGGCAACCCTGGTACTTCATCTGGAAAGACATCCTCGAACTCTTCCACTACTGGGATACCCATCGTCTGAACCTCAAAACTCTTCTTCTCTTGAGCTACCAGTACAAAACACATGGCCCCATCACTAACATCCTTTAGAACTTCTTTGGTTGAGATCAGTTCTAAACCATCCGAGTCTGGAAAAACCAATCGTTGTTGTCCACAGTCAAGAAGAACGTGATTGGCGGTCAACCAATCCATTCCCAGAATTACATCTAAGCCTTCGAGAGGTAAGGAAATCAAGTTCACTTTGAACTTGCGTCCGAAGACTACAATCGGGCATCCAACACAGATTGAACTGGTTGAGATCTGACCCGATGTTGGTGTCGAAACCACCAATTCATACCTTAGATTACTCACCGGTATACTGAAGTCTTTCAAACAAGTAGAAGAAACAAAGGAGTGCGTAGCTCCGGAATCAAACAATACATGCACACATTTACCAAACAAAAGGCATGTGTCAAGGATGAGATTACCTGGCTTTGCAGCCTCTTCACCGGTCAAAGCGAAAACTCTTCCAGCTATCTTGGGCTTCACGCCTGAAGAACTTGGTTGTTGTGGTGCATATGCTATCTTCTTCTCAGGACAAACATGAGCGAAATGTCCTGGCTTGTTACACACAAAGCACCTCTTCTCTTCAACCTTCACTCCAGAGAGCTTAGGACAATCCTTCTTGTAGTGCGCACCACCGCATTCAAAACATTTCACGGCTGTTCGCATAAGCGGTTGGGGTCGCTGATATGGCTTCTTCCATGGCTTTCCTCTAATAAACTTATCCTTCTGAGTCTTGTCAACTCGGTTTCGGTTCATTTCCAGTAACTCCACCTTTTTTGTCTTCTCAACTAAGGCTGGAAACTTCTTGATTTCAAGAGGTACAATCATTCTCCTCAGGTCATACCTCAGACCCTGCTCAAATCTTTGACACTTCCACCCTTCCGTCATGTGCTGACTATAAAAACGGATAAGATACTCAAACCTGTCGATGTACTCTTGCACTGACATCCCACTTTGACGCAAGGCCAAGAACTCTTGCTCCCTTTCGATCTTGGCACTAGTCGGGAAGTACTTTTCCAAAAACTTGTCCTTGAAACTGTTCCAAGTAATAGCCTCTTCATCAGATTCCATCAGTCGCTTCATACCATCCCACCAGTACTCTGCTTCCTCTTTCAGTATGAAGGTTGCGTAATCTAGTTTTTCCTCATCTGTGCACTTGATCACATGAAAGATCTTCTCAATGTCCTTGATCCAAGCATCTGCTTTATCTGGCGTAGCTCTTCCATTGAACCTTGTTGGGTCGTGCCTCAAAAAGTCATTCAGCCTCGAATAAGTCCTCGGTTCCTGAGTGGTATGCTGCCTCTCCATTGCGTTGATCATCCGATCAACAGCCCGATTAAAATCATCAATTGGAGGTGTTTGACCAACATTGTTAGATCGATGTGCCATGTTCTACCATATACGTCAAAAGAAATTAATTTAAACACAAGTCAAAACAATGCATATCTCTACCTTTCAAACCAACGCTCTCCAAAAGAGCTACAAAATAATCACAACAAATCACAGAGTCATACAACAGAAGTTAACGAGCTCACTTCCCAAAAGCCCCAAAAGATTTTTGAAAACCATGGCTCTGATACCAAACAGTGTAACACCCCGATTTAGGCGTTACAATTTATTTTCCACAAAATACATATGTAATTCGTCTTTAACAAATTTCAACACCCATAAAATATTAAGTTCTTTATTACAGCACAAGTCTTCTGAAAATAAAATTCCACACAGTTCATAAACTTCTGAAATTTAAAATTTCTCACAGTTCGGAAATTCAAACACAGATTTATTTTAGAAATTCCCCATGTCTCCTTTTCCCCACAGATCTCTCATCTTCTAAGCGAGTCCAGAACCATCTGCTAATTCATCTGATATAGTTTCTGCTCCCGTATAATATCACACATTATACGATCATCGCATTCACATGCACAAACACAAACACAAACAGTAGGGTGAGCTAACCGATTCAAGAAATATACATCATCCACAATCTTACTAACATCACAAGTGTGGCAATCAGTCAAATACATGCATCTCAAACATACTCAAAAAACCAACTATTACACTGATACTTTATAATATTTCTCCAGTCAAAATCATCAGTCGATTCACTAGAGTCAATATAACATATTATTAATCTGCCTACTTACCAAAGCACAGCAGTCAACAATCCTTCTGTCTACTTACCAAAGTAGTATAACCATGATATACTGATTACTTACCAAAGTAATCTAACAAGGTGATCTACTTACCAAAGTAGTATAACCATGTGATACTGACTACTTACCAAAGTAATCTAACGAGGTGATCTACTTACCAAAGTAGTATAACAAGGTGATATTGTCTACTTACCAAAGTAGCACAATAATGTAATATTATCTACTTACCAAAGTAGCATAGCGTGGAACACTCCGCCTACTTACCAAAGCAGTGCGGTTTATGTCAAATTCACCTCTCATTTTCCCACCTACTTACCAAAGTAGTGTCCGACTTCAAACCTCTCCTCTCCCGACTTACCAAAGTCGTAGGAAAATAAATAAAATTTCAGATTTACAATTATGGCAATAATGCCTATACCACCCATCCAAATTTACCATCAACTTATTTACAATTCATGATTTAACTCAAATAATTATTACAACTCAGAATGTTCAATATAATTAAATTTTCTAATATAGAATATATTATATTACTCATCCTCCAATCTCCAAAATACAACTACACATACAATTTAAGAATATAATTATCCAAGTTTTTACCCAATACAAATAAATTTACTATTTCGTGAAAATATTACTCTTCACTCATATCATTAATTACAGATCTGAACCAATCAAACTAATAAACAACATGTTTAACTCATATGGTAAAATTTTCAGTCCAATCCAACGGTTAATGAGGCGGAAATCATAATTTATGTATAAATGATCCAAAAACATAAATTAAGCAATATTAAGATCCCTGAGAAGATACGAAATTAATATCTATAAATCTGTATCTCCGATTTAAAATCGGAACGGTCCAAGTATGACACTATCGTTTAGAAACAACATATTAAAATTTCAGGGTAATCCAACGGTTAACTAAGTAGATATGGAGGTTTTACCGAGGTAACTCAGAGACAGAAACTTAAGTGGTTCTCGGTTAAACTCAAAATGCGGAATGAATTCCTCTAAGCACAGACATCTAATTCCAAATCTGAACGGTCAAGATCACCTAATATGTCTTATGAACTACATACTAAAGTTTGGGCTCAATCTAACGGTAAATGGAATATATATGAAATATTTACCATTATAACTTAAGAACAGAATTGCAGTGTTCATCAAATATTTCAAACTTTCGAAATTTCTTTCTCTAAACAGAGACCTTCAATTCCAAATCCGATCGGTCAAATTGTAATAATGTATTCTAAGAATCATATATCCAATTTTCAAGTTGATCTAACAGTCCCATAAGTCAGAATCTATACTTTACCAAGGGAACTCAGTAATAGAACTGCAAGGGTAATTAATTCACTCAAACATGCAGGATATATATCTCCAAGTACAGACTACTAATTACAAATCCGAACGGTAAAAGTGTATTAATATGTCTTAGGGATCATATATCAAATTTTGAGGTTGATCTAACGGTCCAATAGGTCAGAATCTATATTATACCGAGACAACTCAGTAACAGAACTACAGGGGCAACTAATTTACTCAAACTTGCAGGATTTATTTCTCCAATTACAGACTTCTATTTTCAAATCCGAACGGTCAAAGTTTAGTAATAGGTCTTAGGATTCACATACTAAACTTTTAGCTAAATCCAACGGTGAAAACAATTAATAGAAATTTTTCACCACAGTAACTCGAAAATAAGAAATTATAATCATGAAACCCAAATTTTTCACAAGTCAATAGATAACTACCATTACCAAATTTTAACACATTCATACTCATATTCATGATCATAATCAAGAAAGGATTAGCTCCCCTACCTCTTCTCCTTGCAAGAAATTCTTCACTCTTGATACCTCTAGACCACCACCTTTGCTTGTTTTCACTTTCAATTTCAAGGAAAATTCTAACTTAAATCTCTCTTCTTCCAAGAGAGCAATTCTTCTCCTCCTTGCTAGACCAAGTCAGTCTCCACACTTAGAACACTTAGGATTTTCGTTCACCTCCCACCAAGGACCTCTCTACTCTCCCCCAAAACTCCAAATCTGATTTGGAATTAAAGAAGATGCCTTAGACAACAAAGGACCTATGCACTTGGTACTTAGCAATAATAAACAACCAATGAACCATCCTAAACCATTTTTTTTTCAGCCCTAAAACATGGTAGGAAAGTCTCCAAAGGTTCCAAAATGTTCTCCTAGTTCAGAACACAACCTACCCACTCCAAAAAAAATCGCAACTTGTAAAAATGTACCTAAAATTAAGGTTGGACGCTAGCCCCTGGACAGCAACACTGTCACGTTTTCCCCAGCTCAGTTAGACACCTTCCCGAAGTCCAAAATATGCGTATGAGTAGTCAAATTGAAGCTCTTTGAGTCTAGTTTCTAATGAAACAAGAATCAACTCAATTGGAGTTCGGTAGAGAAAGTAATAAGCAAAACAGTCATCATAGGTCAAAACTGAACATACCTGAGCGTGATTAACGTTTCCGAGTTTTAATAATTTTACTGCAGCTAGCCCGGTAGTCCAAAAATTTATATTTATATGTCCAATTAAAGATATTTGAGTCTAGTTTCCAATAAAACAAGAATCAACTCAATTGATATTTTCTACAAAAAGTTATAATTAAAATAGTAAACCATGTCAAACCTGACAGCATTCCATTTTACATTATAACTTGAACTTTTTACAACTTGGTAAATTCTTGAGGTTCTAGGGTCTTACACATAACATCCTATATTATTCAGGTTTTAGTCTTAATATCATGTCGGAGTATCATGATTATGTTTAGTTTATATTAATGATACCAATATCTCATTATATTCAATATTAACAATTCAACATCTTACTTATACAATACATTGCTAATATCTATGACAAACATTATATTTCAACTACATAAGAACAATTACAAATATCTCAAAAATCATCATTTGTGTTATCCACATCAAAATACTTTAAATATATATATATATATATATATATATATATATATATATATATATATATATATATATATATATATATATATATATATATATATATATATATGAGTTTGCTAAATTGCGCACGCTCTTTTTTCAGTGGTATATTTTAGTAATGTATATATACAAGATTTTTGTAGACAAAAATATCCTCATATATTATGGATTTTAAATTTTAAAGTCAAAAGTATTTGAATAACAAGAAAGCTCCAACCCTTACTCACCCTCCTCATTTCTCTCAACCCTTCCTTTTTCATCTCTCACCCCAACATTTTCTCTGCCATTCCTATCATAGCCCCAACTAAAAAAATAAGAAACATTTACGGTTAAACAATTTTTTACAAAAAATGATTTTATAATGAGTTTTCATTTTATAATTTTTGTCTTATCTAATTTTATCTAATTTTCACAAGCATAATGACATTAAAAAATTGGTAATTGGCCTAGAAAAAAATAAAAAACATTCGATGTTAAACAATTTCTCAAAAAAATGATTTTGTAATGAATTTTCATTTTATAATTTTTGTCTTATCTAATTTTCACAGTACAATGATGTTTGAAGGAATTGGTAATTGGCCTAGAGGATTTTTGTAGAGATGTCAATATCCACATATGATGAAATTAGAGAGGTTAGTAAAGATGATAAAATTGAACAGATTTTGAATAAACCTTTGCTTAAAAGCGAATATGCTAATGAATCAACTCTTTACAAATGTAAATTGTTTAACTGTGTTTCTTATTTTTTTCAGTTATGGCTACCGTAAAAATGAGGAAGAAAATGTTAAAGTGATAAAGATAAAAAAAAAGATTGAAAGGAATAACAAGGTGAGTAAGAGTTTATAACTACACTAGAGATGACGTGTGTATATATATATATATATATATATATATATATATATATATATATATATATTTCATGAGTTAGGTTGAGTATAGGTAATGCGCTGTTTATTATCTGTCCCTCGTCTAAAAATTACTGTTCATTACCCGCCTGTTTCCCTAACAACGCATACGTAAACTTTTAATATCATGTATTACAACACTCTTAAAAGATAATATTTTCAATAGTTGAAAAATTTTGTCCTGTTAGTTTTTCTTTATTTATTTTAATAATTTGACAAGTATATGCACTAAGATAATCCGTATTATTATATAAGTTAGCATATTAGATTAAATCATAAAACTATAACTTTTTATTTATTTTAAGGTGTATTAATTTGTAGTTTTTTTAGTGATAAGTATTAGTAGTGGGCCAGTCTCCAGAAAAAAGAGGTCGGTTGAAGGTAATTTCTTCACGCACCCCTATGTTTACTTCCTTCACCCATACTTTTAGAATTTCAATTATACTATAACTGAAACTAATAGAAAATAATTTTTTAAGTTCTTCCGTGTTTTAGTTATAGTTTCAAACTGTGTAATCATATATATTTTGGATTTCATAATTTGGAGTTCAAAAATTTTATTTTTATATGTTTCATATGGTACAATTTAAAAGGTAGATTTGCATTTTAAATTATACAATTTGTAATAAAAATTTGAATTTTAAATTGTATAATTTGTTATATGAATTTAAAATATATTTCCAAATAGACAAAAAAATCTTCCAAAATCAATCATCTTAGAAAAATCACAAATCGAAATTTTAAATTATATTTTGAATTATATAATTTATAATCTGAATTTATATTTTTGATTATATAATTAATGATATAAACTTAGAAGATGATTTAGAATTTAAATTAAATTTCGAATTATATAATATATAATACAACTTTAAAAACAATCAAAATGTAAATTATATATTTCAAATAGTAAAATCCACAATGAAAAAGTCTCTCCTCCAATAGCACTGTTGTCCCTTTTGATGTGGCTTTCCAAATTTTGAGCCATATTCTCTCCCACAAGGAGAAAATACTAACGCTAGGTTCCAAAGGCATTCTCTCAATAAAATGAAACGGCTCTCCAAAGTTCCCAAATGGAGTTGGGTGTAGGACGTTGCAGGCTTTCGGCAGTGTGGAGGACGCTGATGCTGTGAAAGAAGGGATAATATTAGGATTTTTAATATCTTTTAGTCAAGGATAGTTAGGTAATTTTTGTAAGACTATGGGGGTGTAAAAAAGAAAACATGTAATTGCAGTAAGAAAGACCCCTAGATGAAATCCACGAAGATCCAGTACCCGCCGTTGTGTGTTTGGTGGCCCATATTTGGAGGAGTAAGAAATATAAACGAAGCACAGTTTTTTTCTCACTTTGGCGCTGAGATTGAGAAAAGGGAACTCTCACGAAACTCAACTCTCTCTCTCTTTCTCTCTCTCTCTCTCTCCTTCACCCTCTTCTCTCTGCAGCCAATCCCCATTTCAGATCGAGCCCTTCTTCTTCCTCCACCCTTTCCCATTCGCTGTGGTGACTGCTCTCTCATCTTCACCACCAAGAGTAAGTTCCTCTTCCACACCACTTTCTTCTCATCTCGTATTAACCGTCAGCTTCTCTGACTTTGTCTGCTTTTCCCTCTTTGAACTTTCCGTCTCCTGTTGAATATTTTTATTTGAACTTGTCCCAGCTTAAGTGAATGATATCCAAACAGCTCCCTCTCTTTTGTTCATCTGTTTTGTTCATTTTTAGGCAAGGGCTTTGTTTTTTCATCCTGTGGAGCCAAATGCTTAAATGTTCTGTGACATTGTTCTGCCATTGTAGGTGTTGTTTCGGAAGTTAGGAAGTAGATTTGGAACTGAAAATTTCTTGCACTGTGCCAATGCTGGTGGTGGTTTTCATTAGCAGTCAAAATCTATTAACAATTGGCTAATTGGCGTATATGTGCTGCATGAAGAGTATTTTGATTGTGTCTTTTAGTTTTAATGTTTGATTCACTCTCCCATTTCCGCATCGTGTATATAGTTATGTTACTGCTCCAGATACGCAGTGGATAATCTCAAGTTTTTTTTTTTTTTTTTTTTTTTTTTTTTTTTTGTAGTTACTTGACTCACATTTAGACTATAGTGGTGGATGCTGTGGTGTGCGGTTTTTCCTCGGACCTATGACTAGACCATTTGGAGAATTGACAAGCAATAACAGTGCCGCTGGAAGGATGAGTACTGAACAATCTGAATTGTCTGAAAAAACACAGTTAAGGACTGAGCATTTACTAAAGGAACAACGGGAGTCTGGTACTGTGTTAACCAGTTCAGTTATCCATGAAAAATCAAATCAAGTTTCTGCTAATGCGACAGAGAATTCTGTTATTTTACTATAATAATAAAACATATTAAAAGAATTAAAAATTTAATATTTTAAATGAAAAAATTAAATTAGAAATATTATTTATTTAAATTTGATAATCAAAATATTTTTTTTTAATATAATAAATATTCAATTACTGTAATATTTTTTTTATATAATTAAATATATATTAATATTTTAATTTATAAAATATTATTTATTAAAATAAAAAAAAATATATTATAAAATTAAAAAAACTTTAAAAAAAATGTTAACCAGTTACCGTTCCAAACAAGGTTAACATATTTTTCTAGTTTTTTTTTTGTTTTTAATTTTTTAATATGTTTTATTTATTTTGGTTTATTAAATAATATTTTATAAATTAAAATATTAATATATATCTAATTATATTAAAATATTAATTTAATTAAATATTTATTAAATAAAAAATATTTATTTATTATTGAATTAAAACAAATAAACTTTTAATTTATTATTTTTTTAATTTAAAATATTAAATTTTATTTCGTAATTTATTATTATTATTATTAAATAAAAATTAAAAAGGTAAATTAAAAGAAATAAAAAAAAAATAACCAGCAGACGGTTAAGTGTTATTAACGAAAAGGACATAATAGAATTTTTTGGAGATATGCTGAGACGGAGAACTATTCCTTATGTTTTCTCCTATATTCTTTTATAAAGTTGGTTAAATCATATCTATACCTTATATGAATTAATATATACGTCTTGGAATGATAACAGGTTATGTTCGACACAGATCTACCTGTAACTTGACCCAAAAAAAGTTTATTCGTTACTCAATTTGTTACCAGCATAAATATTTACTTAAAAAATATTTATGAATATTTTAAAATCTAAATATCTTTATGAATATATGCATATATTCATAAATATTTAAAAAAATATATTTTTATAATTTATTAAAATAAAATTATAAAAATATATAAAATAAAATATAAATTAAATTAAATATTAATTAAAATTTAATTTTATAAAAATATAAATTAATATTAATTTTAATTAAATTTAACTTAATAAAATATAAATTAAATATTTATTTTTATTTTTTTACTGTTAACAAATATAATACGATAATATAATACATATACCCGTATAAGAAGGTATTTTAATCCTTTATCTACAACCCACAACAAAAATCTTTTTTGGCATCCCGTTGTATTCATCTCTCTCGTTGAGCCCATTTTTATCTCTATCTTTTTAACAGTACATGTCAAAAACTACTGCAATATGTCAACCATTAATGGTAGGTTTCTTTGACTGAAAAAACATATTGTTATAATTTGTCCTAACTTAGTAGCAGTGTTTTTGTTTGAAAGCAGTTTTTGTCCTTCCTTGGGATAGCAAGGAGTTACTAGTTTTTTTTTTTCCTTGGTACATGCCATGTTCATATTGGAGCGTGACAATGAGAGTTCTTAATCAATAATCTTGTCTTCTGCAAGCTTGCAATGATGGAGGACGACTCCTAAAAAGAACATATGTTAACACAACATTCGTTGACATCAAATATGTAACAATTGCAACTTACTTCAAATGAAAATTGAATCAAACAAGCATGTTCACCCTGTCTCACGAGTTGGTCGTTCCCACCACCCAAAAGTTCAAACCCATCGTTGCACTCCTTCACTCTCCCTGTTCATGTTCCATTGCAGAACCCACCAACCTTGCCGACCTCCTACAAGGCAACCTTCCATATTCGTATCTTCACCAAATCCACACACGCATTTTCCAACTTGGTGCACACCAAGACAACCTCGTTGCCACGCGCCTCATTGGACACTACCCATCACGCATTGCTCTTCGCGTCTTTCACCATCTCCAAAATCCAAACATCTTTCCTTTCAATGCCATCATCAGAGTTCTCGCCCAAGAGGGTAACTTTTTTCACGCCTTTTCTCTGTTCAAAGATTTGAAACGGCATCCACTTTCGCCCAACGACTTTACTTTCTCTTTCCTCCTTAAGGCATGCTTTCGGTCCAAAGATCTCCGTCACGTAGAACAGATTCATGTCCACATTCAGAAGACGGGTTTCCTCTCTGACCCTTCTGTTTGCAATGGCTTGGTTTCTGTGTACGCGAAAGGGTACAACCACTTGCCATCTGCCCGAAAAGTGTTTGATGAAATTCCTGACAAAAGGGTAGTCAGTTGTTGGACTAGTTTGATCTCTGGTTTTGCTCGGTCTGGACAGAGTGAGGAGGCTTTGCGGCTTTTCCATGTGATGATTAGTCAGAACTTGCTTCCCCAAAGTGATACTATGGTCAGTGTTCTATCAGCCTGTTCTAGCCTTGAGGTGCCAAAAATTGAGAAATGGATTAACATTCTTTCAGAATTGATTGGTGATGGAGTGAGTACTAGAGAAACTTACTGTGATTCAGTTAACACGGCGCTGGTTTATTTGTTAGGTAAATGGGAGAAAGTTGAGAAGAGTAGAGAAGGGTTTGATCGAATTTCTGCAATAGGAAAAAGAAGCGTGGTTCCTTGGAATGCTATGATAAATACATATGTTCAAAACGGTTATCCTGTGGAGGGCTTAAGTCTTTTCCGTATGATGGTAGAAGAACCAGCCACTACACCTAACCATATCACAATGGTTAGTGTGCTTTCAGCATGTGCTCAAATTGGTGATTTGAGTTTTGGAAGTTGGGTTCACGATCACCTAATATCTCTAGGACATAAAGACACCATTGCCTCAAACCAAATTCTCGCCACATCTTTAATTAACATGTATTCAAAATGTGGCAATTTGGATAAGGCAAAGGAAGTTTTTGAACATACAGTCAGCAAAGATGTGGTCTTATTCAATGCGATGATCATGGGTCTTGCAGTATATGGTGAAGCAGAGGATGCATTGAGACTCTTCTACAGAATGCCAGAATTCGGCTTACAACCCAATGCTGGAACGTTTCTTGGTGCTTTAAGTGCATGCAGCCACTCTGGACTATTGGAAAGTGGGCGCTGGATATTCAGAGAAGTGTCCCTTTCCCCTAGTCTTACATTGGAGCATTGTGCTTGTTATATTGATCTTCTTGCAAGAGTAGGATGCATAGAAGAAGCTATGAAGGTTGTGATTTCCATGCCTTTCAAGCCTAACAATTTTGTCTGGGGTGCTTTGCTCGGAGGCTGCTTGCTCCATTCTAGAGTGGAGTTGGCCCAAGAGGTTTCCAGGAGGCTTGTTGAAGTAGACCCAGACAATTCTGCAGGCTATGTTATGTTGGCAAATGCATTTGCATCTCAGAATCAATGGAGTGATGTCTCGGAGCTGCGGTTAGAAATGAAAGAGAAGGGAATCAAGAAGCAACCAGGAAGTAGTTGGATTGTTGTGGATGGAGTTGTGCATGAGTTTCTCATTGGCTGTTTGTCACATCCTAAAATTGAGAGCATATACCATACATTGGGTGGATTGGTGAAGCATATGAAAGTAGCAAGCCATTGCCTGCTTGTATGCTGTTGTTAAATAAGCCGTGATTGCAGTAACAGGAAATTGCGCAAGTAATTTCTTGTCAAAGCTTGCACCTTTGGTTATATGAGCAAGGAGTATTTTTGAGGGAACTAAACTTCAATGTTGATTTTTTTTTTTATCTTTGACCATTTATCAGCATGACGACAATTTTGAGACTAAACCCCCTGGGTGGTTGTAGATTGTGTTGTGAATAACAAGTAATTAGGTAGCATCCTCCTGCATGAGATGTTCATTTTATGATCACACTCCACTTATACACGACCATTTAAAGGTAACTAATTTTTTTTTTCCATGTATGAATAATTTATTTAATTATATATATCTTGCATCAAATATAAAAAAGTCAGTTTTTTTTGTCAATATTGGTAAGTGAATAAAGCTGGACAATGAAATTACAACTAACAAAATGTGTGATATTTATACATTGTACTGGAAGGTAGTATGAAATTTATCGAATTTATCAAAATCTTTCTTAAAATAATCCATAAAATACATATACTTTCAAGTACCAACATAATTTTACAAGTTATAAAATTTTAAAGGTTAAATTTTACTTTTAGTTTTTTAATTTATTTTTTACATTGAGTTTGGCTCTTCAACTTTATACACATTTCAATTTCGTCCATGTTAAGTCTGTAAAATGGTTTATTTTCATCATTTCCATCACAAAGCTTACGAAACATGATAAGAGTATGATATGATCACTATATACTCACATACGAATATGAGTTCAATTATTTTCTTGCTTGCAATATTTTATTTTTTAAAATAACGATTGACAAAGTTATATTTGTGGCTAGGCAATTTTTTTAAAAGTTACTATTGCTGGTCCTCTAGGCAGTACATTAGTGATTCTGTTCAGATTTTGTAAACTGCTTTTTGAATAGTTGTGTTTTCTTTTATGTTTTGTTCAGAGTGCAAAGGCTTAAATGTGAGGGTGTGCTAAGTCCCTATTTTCTTGTATTTTTCATAGTTAATAGCATTCCTTTTGGGCCTTGTTTAGTTCTAATTTTCTCTTTTTTGCTCAAATTTATTTATCATTGTAAAAATCTTAATTTTTGTGAACATGTGTTAATTTGGAGTTTTTATATAGACTTTTTGTTAATAAGTTTAAAAGTAAATTCTGACGGCTTTGATTACTGTTGCATGTTTGATTCATAACTTTTTCCATAGTTATGTAATTAAATTGATTCTTTTTGCATTGCTTTATTGATTCAATTATTTTTAATTTGGATGTAAGAACGTAATTTTGAAAATGTCAAACAATTTGTAGAGGTGTTGACTTTAGAGTTTAGTGCAGTTCATTTTCTTAGCTTGCTGGTGCAGTGAACTTGAGAGGAGAAGCTTGGGTAATTCTGTGCTGTGATAAACCCTGCAGTTCCAATCCAGTGAAGTTAAGGGTAGTCATTGCTGAAGTGTGAACAAGACTTGAAGTAGGCTGGAAGTGGAGCTGAAGAAACTGGCTGTAGGCTGTCATTTCTAAAGAATTAGAAGCTAAACAGGCTTGGAAACTGCACCTGACCTAAACGTGACTTGATGGAAGAAGCTTGCATGGCAAGCTTGAATAAGCTGGAGATGTGACCTGAAGCTGGTTGGACCAAGGGAAGTAACCTGCTCCTGCAAGTTGGGACTCAAAGAGGCAAAATTAATCAAGCTAAGCTGACCTGCACTAGCCTGGCCTGAAGATTGGAGCTGACTTGTTTTACTTGCTACCTATTAGTCTTGTAATTGTATTTTAACTAGTCTAGACAGATTGTATATACTTTAGACCTGTCATTGGCAGTTGCTATTATGACTGTTTTTAGGAAGTTTTATAGGTTTTCCAGTTTTAAATCACAGCAGCATATATAAGGCTTGTTCATAGACAGATTTACTTGTTTACAATACAGCTTCCTTAGCATAGTTTTCAATAGTAGTAAAAGCTCTAGAGTAGGTCCTGTAATTGGAGTTCTGTCCGTTCATCTGAAGTTCTCTTGCTGCCTTATACTCCAAAGGAGCTAGGTTGCAAGTGCTTCAGAATCTTTGTACTTTCACACCAGTTTACATCAAATTCAAGTTAGTTTACATGCAATTTTACTTTTCTTGCAAACTTCTACAGATTCCTCTACTGCTTTTACCTTTACGTTTCTGTCTTTTACTTTCTTGCACATTTACATTTGATGCTTTTACAATGCTTTCTCACTTCTACATCAGAATTCATTTTTCTGTTGATGATCATGTGGCTTTTACTTTTGTAACCTACTAAACTCAATTATGGATTCGTGCTGAGACTTAGTGAGTATAAAGTAACCGCCTATACACCAAGGAATCCGAAATGATCCTTGGCCATCAAAAGTAAAACCTAATGAACATCAATTGAGAGTTATTGTTTTCTTGTTAGACAGCTTTTACATGCTTTTCTTTACTACCTTTAGAAGCTTTCTTTAAATTCCCAGTTCTGCATTTGATTTCAATTCCAGCACTTACTTTCTAACCTGTTTTTACTTTCAACAATGCAATTTAATCATTTGAAACTCATTCCAAACGTTTGATTTCAGTTTTGTTCCAGATTACTCATAGGTAGTAATTCTCGTTATCTCCCGGGCACCAGTTTTTCTTTGTTTTGAATGTTGAGTTTTGATTTCTGCTGCTAAATTCCAGTTCCAATTACTGTTTCATGATTGTTTCTACATAAGATTCATGCTTCTGCATTCAATAATTACAGATTTAGCTCTTAGTTTCCAGTTCTAGCCATTTAGTTAGGTTTTCTAGGTAGGTAGTTTGCTAATTTTAGGAATTTGATGTGTATATATTGTCAACATCTGTCTCATTCATTGGTTTATTTATTGGTTTAATCATTCACGAAGTCCTTTTTTTCGCGTGGAATCTCAATTTAGTCCCTTTGTTTTTGGAAATCTCAATTGGGTCCCAAATTTATGAAAATTGTAACAATTGGATCCTTTCCGTTAAATTGTCTCCAACGGCGTTAGTGTGTGTCTGACGTGGCACGCTGTAGTCTGACGTGGATGACGTGTATCATGTCGAGTATCAAAATTATTTTATTTTTAATTTATATTAATAATCAGTAATAAAAAAGATAATATCAATCAATTTCAAATTAGTATTTATTTTCAAACATATATTTTTATCATATGAATTTTTATTATTATATTTATCTCTTCAATTATTAATATACTGTTATTTTAATTAATATATTTTCGTATACTTTTTAAAACTACTTTAAACCTGTATTTAAATATTTAATAATTTTATTTTTCTTTATTTTAAATTGCTAGAATAATAAAATTTTCAATTTTCAATTCTATAAGCTGACGACGGCGCCAGTTACTGCCGGAACCAGCGCCGATGTCACAGATGCGTGGGCAACTCTATCAGCACAAGCGCCGCTATCGTTTTGACCTTTTTTCATGCTTAAAACTGTGTGTGGGAAGGATGATGGAGATGGTTCGGTTTGTGGTGTTTCTGTAGGAAGTGGCGAGAAATGAAAGTGATGAAAGGACGAAAAGGAATGGAGGTGTAGAAGGGAAGGAAATGGAATTGAGGAAAAATGGAAAGAAATATGATGTAGCGGGTGATGAAAAGTAGATGTTATCTACCCTTGCAGAAGAACATTTTGACGAAAAATTACAAAGCATGAAGAAGCGAAATTGCGCACCTAAGAAGGAATTAATGTAAGGGAATTGTCTCTAGATTCTCCAACTCGAAACAAATGATATTCTGTCTCCTCCTACGTCAAATTTTCAATTAACCTCCCTCTCACTCTCGGCATTAGCCTTATATAATCTTCACGTTCCTGCAAATTCTACCCAGAAGTCATTATTCACCAAATGGATTGACCCTTTGCCAGAGTTCTTCCTGAATAAACCTTGAGATTTTTCTATTACAGAGTTTTTATGAGAAAACAAAAACCCTAAATAAGAGATTTTTGGATTAAACTTACCTTCACTACGAAACTGACCGATTCTGATTGGGCTCAAGCATGTGAATCCTACCGTGAGTCCAAAGTTGACAGAAACCATTCAAGAATGCGAGAGAGGATCTCCAAAATGTCACACAGTAGGTTTTTGGAAATGCTAGGGTTTGAAAATGGCTGAGAGTAAATCATGTAGCATGTGTTTGAAAACGTGGAAGATCCCGTGTTTTTGACCAAAATCTGGAAGCTCGAAGAATGTGGAAGCACAACCGTTTTTGTTTTCTTCTGCATCAGAGAATGGCCCACCTTATTGACAGGAAAGAGAAAATATCTTGACTGTGATGATTCTGCCATTAATTTGAACTGATAATCTTGGAGATTTCCAACTCTGAAAAAATCAACAGAAAATCTTTTCTGATCGTGAGCAGGTTCAACTACGTATTACACAAATCTGCATGACAACGGCATTTATGGAGTAGCATCTCATCGTTATGGTGGAAGAGTTACTTTTGAAGCACTACCGAATCCTCTCTTACCATTCCACTTATACTAGTTACAAACAACCCTCCAAGTGTTGTGTTTTCACGTGCTTCGTAAAGGATTTTCACAACATTGTTTTATTCATTAATAATCCTTAAATAAAAAATACAGTGCCATGATTATAACTCTTTGGAAAAAAAATTAGCTACTGAATAATCATGTAAGATATAAATATCGAACCGATTATTAATATAATTTATGCACATATGTTAAATTTAAATAGATGGTAGTATAATTTGATTTAACATGTCTATTTTATTTTTTAACTTTGATTTCTCTTTTTATTGAATACGTGTCTCTAATTTTAAATTCTGTTTCTAACAAAATTTTCATAAGCTTCAAGTTTTAGACTCGTAACCATTATCTTCTACGTATCTTGATTGCTTAATGTTCATTCCTAATTAATTTTTATTTTATGATTAAAAATTAATGTATAACTAATAATATAAAGTAAAAATTTGAATTTTCCATGTTATTATTATTATTACTATTGGTATTATTGTTTGTTATTTTGAATTACTGAATACATATTTATGTGGTAAATATAAATTTTATGTTTGAAATAGATTGTAAGTATTATACTTACCAGTAAATTTAATTCTATTACTTTAAGTAAAGTTAGTTTTGCATTTAACTACCATAACATCCTATATTATTCAGGTTTTAGTCTTAATATCATGTCGGAGTATCATGATTATGTTTAGTTTATATTAATGATACCAATATCTCATTATATTCAATATTAACAATTCAACATCTTACTTATACAATACATTGCTAATATCTATGACAAACATTATATTTCAACTACATAAGAACAATTACAAATATCTCAAAAATCATCATTTGTGTTATCCACATCAAAATACTTTAAATATATATATATATATATGAGTTTGCTAAATTGCGCACGCTCTTTTTTCAGTGGTATATTTTAGTAATGTATATATACAAGATTTTTGTAGACAAAAATATCCTCATATATTATGGATTTTAAATTTTAAAGTCAAAAGTATTTGAATAACAAGAAAGCTCCAACCCTTACTCACCCTCCTCATTTCTCTCAACCCTTCCTTTTTCATCTCTCACCCCAACATTTTCTCTGCCATTCCTATCATAGCCCCAACTAAAAAAATAAGAAACATTTACGGTTAAACAATTTTTTACAAAAAATGATTTTATAATGAGTTTTCATTTTATAATTTTTGTCTTATCTAATTTTATCTAATTTTCACAAGCATAATGACATTAAAAAATTGGTAATTGGCCTAGAAAAAAATAAAAAACATTCGATGTTAAACAATTTCTCAAAAAAATGATTTTGTAATGAATTTTCATTTTATAATTTTTGTCTTATCTAATTTTCACAGTACAATGATGTTTGAAGGAATTGGTAATTGGCCTAGAGGATTTTTGTAGAGATGTCAATATCCACATATGATGAAATTAGAGAGGTTAGTAAAGATGATAAAATTGAACAGATTTTGAATAAACCTTTGCTTAAAAGCGAATATGCTAATGAATCAACTCTTTACAAATGTAAATTGTTTAACTGTGTTTCTTATTTTTTTCAGTTATGGCTACCGTAAAAATGAGGAAGAAAATGTTAAAGTGATAAAGATAAAAAAAAAGATTGAAAGGAATAACAAGGTGAGTAAGAGTTTATAACTACACTAGAGATGACGTGTGTGTGTATATATATATATATATATATATATATTTCATGAGTTAGGTTGAGTATAGGTAATGCGCTGTTTATTATCTGTCCCTCGTCTAAAAATTACTGTTCATTACCCGCCTGTTTCCCTAACAACGCATACGTAAACTTTTAATATCATGTATTACAACACTCTTAAAAGATAATATTTTCAATAGTTGAAAAATTTTGTCCTGTTAGTTTTTCTTTATTTATTTTAATAATTTGACAAGTATATGCACTAAGATAATCCGTATTATTATATAAGTTAGCATATTAGATTAAATCATAAAACTATAACTTTTTATTTATTTTAAGGTGTATTAATTTGTAGTTTTTTTAGTGATAAGTATTAGTAGTGGGCCAGTCTCCAGAAAAAAGAGGTCGGTTGAAGGTAATTTCTTCACGCACCCCTATGTTTACTTCCTTCACCCATACTTTTAGAATTTCAATTATACTATAACTGAAACTAATAGAAAATAATTTTTTAAGTTCTTCCGTGTTTTAGTTATAGTTTCAAACTGTGTAATCATATATATTTTGGATTTCATAATTTGGAGTTCAAAAATTTTATTTTTATATGTTTCATATGGTACAATTTAAAAGGTAGATTTGCATTTTAAATTATACAATTTGTAATAAAAATTTGAATTTTAAATTGTATAATTTGCTATATGAATTTAAAATATATTTCCAAATAGACAAAAAAATCTTCCAAAATCAATCATCTTAGAAAAATCACAAATCGAAATTTTAAATTATATTTTGAATTATATAATTTATAATCTGAATTTATATTTTTGATTATATAATTAATGATATAAACTTAGAAGATGATTTAGAATTTAAATTAAATTTCGAATTATATAATATATAATACAACTTTAAAAACAATCAAAATGTAAATTATATATTTCAAATAGTAAAATCCACAATGAAAAAGTCTCTCCTCCAATAGCACTGTTGTCCCTTTTGATGTGGCTTTCCAAATTTTGAGCCATATTCTCTCCCACAAGGAGAAAATACTAACGCTAGGTTCCAAAGGCATTCTCTCAATAAAATGAAACGGCTCTCCAAAGTTCCCAAATGGAGTTGGGTGTAGGACGTTGCAGGCTTTCGGCAGTGTGGAGGACGCTGATGCTGTGAAAGAAGGGATAATATTAGGATTTTTAATATCTTTTAGTCAAGGATAGTTAGGTAATTTTTGTAAGACTATGGGGGTGTAAAAAAGAAAACATGTAATTGCAGTAAGAAAGACCCCTAGATGAAATCCACGAAGATCCAGTACCCGCCGTTGTGTGTTTGGTGGCCCATATTTGGAGGAGTAAGAAATATAAACGAAGCACCGTTTTTTTCTCACTTTGGCGCTGAGATTGAGAAAAGGGAACTCTCACGAAACTCAACTCTCTCTCTCTTTCTCTCTCTCTCTCTCTCCTTCACCCTCTTCTCTCTGCAGCCAATCCCCATTTCAGATCGAGCCCTTCTTCTTCCTCCACCCTTTCCCATTCGCTGTGGTGACTGCTCTCTCATCTTCACCACCAAGAGTAAGTTCCTCTTCCACACCACTTTCTTCTCATCTCGTATTAACCGTCAGCTTCTCTGACTTTGTCTGCTTTTCCCTCTTTGAACTTTCCGTCTCCTGTTGAATATTTTTATTTGAACTTGTCCCAGCTTAAGTGAATGATATCCAAACAGCTCCCTCTCTTTTGTTCATCTGTTTTGTTCATTTTTAGGCAAGGGCTTTGTTTTTTCATCCTGTGGAGCCAAATGCTTAAATGTTCTGTGACATTGTTCTGCCATTGTAGGTGTTGTTTCGGAAGTTAGGAAGTAGATTTGGAACTGAAAATTTCTTGCACTGTGCCAATGCTGGTGGTGGTTTTCATTAGCAGTCAAAATCTATTAACAATTGGCTAATTGGCGTATATGTGCTGCATGAAGAGTATTTTGATTGTGTCTTTTAGTTTTAATGTTTGATTCACTCTCCCATTTCCGCATCGTGTATATAGTTATGTTACTGCTCCAGATACGCAGTGGATAATCTCAAGTTTTTTTTTTTTTTTTTTGTAGTTACTTGACTCACATTTAGACTATAGTGGTGGATGCTGTGGTGTGCGGTTTTTCCTCGGACCTATGACTAGACCATTTGGAGAATTGACAAGCAATAACAGTGCCGCTGGAAGGATGAGTACTGAACAATCTGAATTGTCTGAAAAAACACAGTTAAGGACTGAGCATTTACTAAAGGAACAACGGGAGTCTGGTACTGTGTTAACCAGTTCAGTTATCCATGAAAAATCAAATCAAGTTTCTGCTAATGCGACAGAGAATTCTGTTATTTTACTATAATAATAAAACATATTAAAAGAATTAAAAATTTAATATTTTAAATGAAAAAATTAAATTAGAAATATTATTTATTTAAATTTGATAATCAAAATATTTTTTTTTAATATAATAAATATTCAATTACTGTAATATTTTTTTTATATAATTAAATATATATTAATATTTTAATTTATAAAATATTATTTATTAAAATAAAAAAAAATATATTATAAAATTAAAAAAACTTTAAAAAAAATGTTAACCAGTTACCGTTCCAAACAAGGTTAACATATTTTTCTAGTTTTTTTTTGTTTTTAATTTTTTAATATGTTTTATTTATTTTGGTTTATTAAATAATATTTTATAAATTAAAATATTAATATATATCTAATTATATTAAAATATTAATTTAATTAAATATTTATTAAATAAAAAATATTTATTTATTATTGAATTAAAACAAATAAACTTTTAATTTATTATTTTTTTAATTTAAAATATTAAATTTTATTTCGTAATTTATTATTATTATTATTAAATAAAAATTAAAAAGGTAAATTAAAAGAAATAAAAAAAAAATAACCAGCAGACGGTTAAGTGTTATTAACGAAAAGGACATAATAGAATTTTTTGGAGATATGCTGAGACGGAGAACTATTCCTTATGTTTTCTCCTATATTCTTTTATAAAGTTGGTTAAATCATATCTATACCTTATATGAATTAATATATACGTCTTGGAATGATAACAGGTTATGTTCGACACAGATCTACCTGTAACTTGACCCAAAAAAAGTTTATTCGTTACTCAATTTGTTACCAGCATAAATATTTACTTAAAAAATATTTATGAATATTTTAAAATCTAAATATCTTTATGAATATATGCATATATTCATAAATATTTAAAAAAATATATTTTTATAATTTATTAAAATAAAATTATAAAAATATATAAAATAAAATATAAATTAAATTAAATATTAATTAAAATTTAATTTTATAAAAATATAAATTAATATTAATTTTAATTAAATTTAACTTAATAAAATATAAATTAAATATTTATTTTTATTTTTTTACTGTTAACAAATATAATACGATAATATAATACATATACCCGTATAAGAAGGTATTTTAATCCTTTATCTACAACCCACAACAAAAATCTTTTTTGGCATCCCGTTGTATTCATCTCTCTCGTTGAGCCCATTTTTATCTCTATCTTTTTAACAGTACATGTCAAAAACTACTGCAATATGTCAACCATTAATGGTAGGTTTCTTTGACTGAAAAAACATATTGTTATAATTTGTCCTAACTTAGTAGCAGTGTTTTTGTTTGAAAGCAGTTTTTGTCCTTCCTTGGGATAGCAAGGAGTTACTAGTTTTTTTTTTTCCTTGGTACATGCCATGTTCATATTGGAGCGTGACAATGAGAGTTCTTAATCAATAATCTTGTCTTCTGCAAGCTTGCAATGATGGAGGACGACTCCTAAAAAGAACATATGTTAACACAACATTCGTTGACATCAAATATGTAACAATTGCAACTTACTTCAAATGAAAATTGAATCAAACAAGCATGTTCACCCTGTCTCACGAGTTGGTCGTTCCCACCACCCAAAAGTTCAAACCCATCGTTGCACTCCTTCACTCTCCCTGTTCATGTTCCATTGCAGAACCCACCAACCTTGCCGACCTCCTACAAGGCAACCTTCCATATTCGTATCTTCACCAAATCCACACACGCATTTTCCAACTTGGTGCACACCAAGACAACCTCGTTGCCACGCGCCTCATTGGACACTACCCATCACGCATTGCTCTTCGCGTCTTTCACCATCTCCAAAATCCAAACATCTTTCCTTTCAATGCCATCATCAGAGTTCTCGCCCAAGAGGGTAACTTTTTTCACGCCTTTTCTCTGTTCAAAGATTTGAAACGGCATCCACTTTCGCCCAACGACTTTACTTTCTCTTTCCTCCTTAAGGCATGCTTTCGGTCCAAAGATCTCCGTCACGTAGAACAGATTCATGTCCACATTCAGAAGACGGGTTTCCTCTCTGACCCTTCTGTTTGCAATGGCTTGGTTTCTGTGTACGCGAAAGGGTACAACCACTTGCCATCTGCCCGAAAAGTGTTTGATGAAATTCCTGACAAAAGGGTAGTCAGTTGTTGGACTAGTTTGATCTCTGGTTTTGCTCGGTCTGGACAGAGTGAGGAGGCTTTGCGGCTTTTCCATGTGATGATTAGTCAGAACTTGCTTCCCCAAAGTGATACTATGGTCAGTGTTCTATCAGCCTGTTCTAGCCTTGAGGTGCCAAAAATTGAGAAATGGATTAACATTCTTTCAGAATTGATTGGTGATGGAGTGAGTACTAGAGAAACTTACTGTGATTCAGTTAACACGGCGCTGGTTTATTTGTTAGGTAAATGGGAGAAAGTTGAGAAGAGTAGAGAAGGGTTTGATCGAATTTCTGCAATAGGAAAAAGAAGCGTGGTTCCTTGGAATGCTATGATAAATACATATGTTCAAAACGGTTATCCTGTGGAGGGCTTAAGTCTTTTCCGTATGATGGTAGAAGAACCAGCCACTACACCTAACCATATCACAATGGTTAGTGTGCTTTCAGCATGTGCTCAAATTGGTGATTTGAGTTTTGGAAGTTGGGTTCACGATCACCTAATATCTCTAGGACATAAAGACACCATTGCCTCAAACCAAATTCTCGCCACATCTTTAATTAACATGTATTCAAAATGTGGCAATTTGGATAAGGCAAAGGAAGTTTTTGAACATACAGTCAGCAAAGATGTGGTCTTATTCAATGCGATGATCATGGGTCTTGCAGTATATGGTGAAGCAGAGGATGCATTGAGACTCTTCTACAGAATGCCAGAATTCGGCTTACAACCCAATGCTGGAACGTTTCTTGGTGCTTTAAGTGCATGCAGCCACTCTGGACTATTGGAAAGTGGGCGCTGGATATTCAGAGAAGTGTCCCTTTCCCCTAGTCTTACATTGGAGCATTGTGCTTGTTATATTGATCTTCTTGCAAGAGTAGGATGCATAGAAGAAGCTATGAAGGTTGTGATTTCCATGCCTTTCAAGCCTAACAATTTTGTCTGGGGTGCTTTGCTCGGAGGCTGCTTGCTCCATTCTAGAGTGGAGTTGGCCCAAGAGGTTTCCAGGAGGCTTGTTGAAGTAGACCCAGACAATTCTGCAGGCTATGTTATGTTGGCAAATGCATTTGCATCTCAGAATCAATGGAGTGATGTCTCGGAGCTGCGGTTAGAAATGAAAGAGAAGGGAATCAAGAAGCAACCAGGAAGTAGTTGGATTGTTGTGGATGGAGTTGTGCATGAGTTTCTCATTGGCTGTTTGTCACATCCTAAAATTGAGAGCATATACCATACATTGGGTGGATTGGTGAAGCATATGAAAGTAGCAAGCCATTGCCTGCTTGTATGCTGTTGTTAAATAAGCCGTGATTGCAGTAACAGGAAATTGCGCAAGTAATTTCTTGTCAAAGCTTGCACCTTTGGTTATATGAGCAAGGAGTATTTTTGAGGGAACTAAACTTCAATGTTGATTTTTTTTTTTTATCTTTGACCATTTATCAGCATGACGACAATTTTGAGACTAAACCCCCTGGGTGGTTGTAGATTGTGTTGTGAATAACAAGTAATTAGGTAGCATCCTCCTGCATGAGATGTTCATTTTATGATCACACTCCACTTATACACGACCATTTAAAGGTAACTAATTTTTTTTTTCCATGTATGAATAATTTATTTAATTATATATATCTTGCATCAAATATAAAAAAGTCAGTTTTTTTTGTCAATATTGGTAAGTGAATAAAGCTGTACAATGAAATTACAACTAACAAAATGTGTGATATTTATACATTGTACTGGAAGGTAGTATGAAATTTATCGAATTTATCAAAATCTTTCTTAAAATAATCCATAAAATACATATACTTTCAAGTACCAACATAATTTTACAAGTTATAAAATTTTAAAGGTTAAATTTTACTTTTAGTTTTTTAATTTATTTTTTACATTGAGTTTGGCTCTTCAACTTTATACACATTTCAATTTCGTCCATGTTAAGTCTGTAAAATGGTTTATTTTCATCATTTCCATCACAAAGCTTACGAAACATGATAAGAGTATGATATGATCACTATATACTCACATACGAATATGAGTTCAATTATTTTCTTGCTTGCAATATTTTATTTTTTAAAATAACGATTGACAAAGTTATATTTGTGGCTAGGCAATTTTTTTAAAAGTTACTATTGCTGGTCCTCTAGGCAGTACATTAGTGATTCTGTTCAGATTTTGTAAACTGCTTTTTGAATAGTTGTGTTTTCTTTTATGTTTTGTTCAGAGTGCAAAGGCTTAAATGTGAGGGTGTGCTAAGTCCCTATTTTCTTGTATTTTTCATAGTTAATAGCATTCCTTTTGGGCCTTGTTTAGTTCTAATTTTCTCTTTTTTGCTCAAATTTATTTATCATTGTAAAAATCTTAATTTTTGTGAACATGTGTTAATTTGGAGTTTTTATATAGACTTTTTGTTAATAAGTTTAAAAGTAAATTCTGACGGCTTTGATTACTGTTGCATGTTTGATTCATAACTTTTTTCCATAGTTATGTAATTAAATTGATTCTTTTTGCATTGCTTTATTGATTCAATTATTTTTAATTTGGATGTAAGAACGTAATTTTGAAAATGTCAAACAATTTGTAGAGGTGTTGACTTTAGAGTTTAGTGCAGTTCATTTTCTTAGCTTGCTGGTGCAGTGAACTTGAGAGGAGAAGCTTGGGTAATTCTGTGCTGTGATAAACCCTGCAGTTCCAATCCAGTGAAGTTAAGGGTAGTCATTGCTGAAGTGTGAACAAGACTTGAAGTAGGCTGGAAGTGGAGCTGAAGAAACTGGCTGTAGGCTGTCATTTCTAAAGAATTATAAGCTAAACAGGCTTGGAAACTGCACCTGACCTGAACGTGACTTGATGGAAGAAGCTTGCATGGCAAGCTTGAATAAGCTGGAGATGTGACCTGAAGCTGGTTGGACCAAGGGAAGTAACCTGCTCCTGCAAGTTGGGACTCAAAGAGGCAAAATTAATCAAGCTAAGCTGACCTGCACTAGCCTGGCCTGAAGATTGGAGCTGACTTGTTTTACTTGCTACCTATTAGTCTTGTAATTGTGTTTTAACTAGTCTAGACAGATTGTATATACTTTAGACCTGTCATTGGCAGTTGCTATTATGACTGTTTTTAGGAAGTTTTATAGGTTTTCCAGTTTTAAATCACAGCAGCATATATAAGGCTTGTTCATAGACAGATTTACTTGTTTACAATACAGCTTCCTTAGCATAGTTTTCAATAGTAGTAAAAGCTCTATAGTAGGTCCTGTAATTGGAGTTCTGTCCGTTCATCTGAAGTTCTCTTGCTGCCTTATACTCCAAAGGAGCTAGGTTGCAAGTGCTTCAGAATCTTTGTACTTTCACACCAGTTTACATCAAATTCAAGTTAGTTTACATGCAATTTTACTTTTCTTGCAAACTTCTACAGATTCCTCTACTGCTTTTACCTTTACGTTTCTGTCTTTTACTTTCTTGCACATTTACATTTGATGCTTTTACAATGCTTTCTCACTTCTACATCAGAATTCATTTTTCTGTTGATGATCATGTGGCTTTTACTTTTGTAACCTACTAAACTCAATTATGGATTCGTGCTGAGACTTAGTGAGTATAAAGTAACCGCCTATACACCAAGGAATCCGAAATGATCCTTGGCCATCAAAAGTAAAACCTAATGAACATCAATTGAGAGTTATTGTTTTCTTGTTAGACAGCTTTTACATGCTTTTCTTTACTGCCTTTAGAAGCTTTCTTTAAATTCCCAGTTCTGCATTTGATTTCAATTCCAGCACTTACTTTCTAACCTGTTTTTACTTTCAACAATGCAATTTAATCATTTGAAACTCATTCCAAACGTTTGATTTCAGTTTTGTTCCAGATTACTCATAGGTAGTAATTCTCGTTATCTCCCGGGCACCAGTTTTTCTTTGTTTTGAATGTTGAGTTTTGATTTCTGCTGCTAAATTCCAGTTCCAATTACTGTTTCATGATTGTTTCTACATAAGATTCATGCTTCTGCATTCAATAATTACAGATTTAGCTCTTAGTTTCCAGTTCTAGCCATTTAGTTAGGTTTTCTAGGTAGGTAGTTTGCTAATTTTAGGAATTTGATGTGTATATATTGTCAACATCTGTCTCATTCATTGGTTTATTTATTGGTTTAATCATTCACGAAGTCCTTTTTTTCGCGTGGAATCTCAATTTAGTCCCTTTGTTTTTGGAAATCTCAATTGGGTCCCAAATTTATGAAAATTGTAACAATTGGATCCTTTCCGTTAAATTGTCTCCAACGGCGTTAGTGTGTGTCTGACGTGGCACGCTGTAGTCTGACGTGGATGACGTGCCACGTCAGACACACACTAACGCCGTTGGAGACAATTTAACGGAAAGGATCCAATTGTTGCAATTTTCATAAATTTGGGACCCAATTGAGATTTTCAAAAACAAAGGGACTAAATTGAGAATCCACGCGAAAAAAAGGACTTCGTGAATGATTAAACCATATTTATTTGTTCATTTGGAAGACCTCTCTGCTACTGCACCTTTGTCTGTTAGTAACACTTCACAGAAGAAAAAAGCTTCAGCTACCTACCAAAACTAACGAACACATTTAACTATTAAGTTGTGGGAACCAAAGTACGCATATTCATGGCAGTGTTTACACGTTGTCCCTGTCCACAAACCTAATAATAGCATTGCAAACATGATAGCGTGTTCAGGTTCTGTATACAAGTTTGAGGATTAAAAACTAAAATGAATGGGCAATTTTACAATAAATGCTTCAAATGAATTCTCTAAGATTGTCCCCTAAAAATATGAACATCAAGTACTAAATCTTCTTCGTTTGTTAACTCAAAGACGCAAACATTTCCAGGTTGCAACTTACATTCTTTTGCAAATGGGCTCCAACCTTGAGACAGCTTTGTTGGAACAGCACCAACCAGTTTTACCCGCCATGATTTATTCCCAAACTGTAACGTCACCTGTTTCTTGTGGAAGTACTCTCTCACAAAATCAAGTGGTACACGCTACATCAAATTATATTTGCATCAGCTAGATATGATACATCAATTCTAACTATCAACAAAACTATAACAAATAACTAAAACCGATCACATATGGTGGCTAATAGCAACTTAATTTGCTTCATAACTAAAACCTACCGATCTGAAATCTCCCCTATGATTTGCCCTTATTTTGAGCGTGAAAAAAGGATTTACGGACGTGAACTTTGCTGCTTCTTGCATAGCTCCATTTGTGAATGACATGACAGAAAAACCACATGAATTTAGAATGAACCCTACACAATATTGAAATATCTTGGAAGATGTTATAAAAGTAATTAAAGCTATTATTTACCTTTGATGGAAAAAGTATCAATACATCTAAAGTCTTGGATTTTCGTAAGGTCAACATATTCTCTATCTGATTCAAAGGAAGAAATCTACAGTCATTACTTTACACAAATAGTACGGTGTAATTTGAAAGAATAACCAACTTAAGATTACCTTGTGAACTCGAACATTTATCTTGTGAAATTGGAATTATTGACACTTTAAAACATGGAGCTTGGCTCTCGGTTAGCTCAAAAATGCAAACATCCCCAACATTCAAATAGTTATGTGATACAAAAGCCCTCCATCCCTTGAAAAATTTGCCATTCTTTAATGTAACGTGCCAAGTTCTCCCATCCAAGACTTGAAGGAGGATATCTTGTTTGCCGGTTTCCTTCAAATACTTTTTAGTAAAGATGGACGGAATGACCTGAGTTTATTCTTACAAAAGTTAGGAAATATAAAAATAACGTAATTGTTCCGGCTTCAAACAAAAAATATTGAAAACTATGTTAATGGTTAAAAAGAAGCTTGACAGCTCACCAAAATATATCCATTCACGTTTGTATCCTTCAGGGTAACCATAAAAGAAGGAGTTTCAGATCTGGTTGCACCACTATTCTCTGAAACAATCGAACATGATATGTCATGAAAAAATCACTTAAAAGCTCAAAAGATCCCTATAAAGAAAAGGATGGTCATGAAATAGATAATGTTTTAATCTAACGTTTCCTTTTTAAATAACTCCACAAATCTAGTACCTTGAAGCAGATCAACTTTAACTTGGACGTGCTGAGGTAAACTGGAGCCTGGCCCAATTGGGTGTTTCCTTGGTTTCTTAGAAAGCCCAGGAAGAGATGGTGATGTTGGAGCTACCTCAAACAAAACATTACTAGAACTGTTTTGAGTGTTGTTGGAGGGATAATTTATTTCTACGGCACATGTATTGTATATGTGTACCTCTAATGTACATGTTTGTTGGTATTTGAACGTCACAAGATGACCGTAGCCAAGGGAGTAATAAGTGGCAAATTCCTTCCATCCCTTTTCCAACCAAACATTACCAGTACCGTCTTTAGTCCAACATAGTTCCCATTCAATGCCATCGGGAACCTTGAGAAACAAAGGGTTTAACAATCTACCACCATATTTCCGAGTGAACTCCTTTGGAATCATCTGCAAAACTTTATGTTAGAACACATGAAGAAATTCACAAGTTTCATCCTACATTTATATACCATGACAAAAGTTTCAGTGGAAATGGAAATGAACATAGAGAAAGAGTATGTAAAGGAAATAATGCTCACAATTTTTCCCTTTTGGAGAGTAGTATCCACAATAATCTTGAAGAAGCGGAACTCGGAGGGAAGAGGATCAATTCCTGGGCAAGAAGAAGTCATGGCTGATGTGACTCGGTTGGAATAAAAGGTCCCTGAGGTGAAACTCAGCAGGTAGCTAGCACTAGTGGAATCAGAAACAATGAATCAGCCGCCAAGAAAAACACATAAAAATCACAAAAGCAGCTAGCACGGTAGAGTGAAAATGGTAGACAAACCTGTTCATACAGATGGCACCCACATTGTAAAGCAGAAAAATGGAAACAAATTCAATTCAGAAACATTAATTATTTTCAACTTAGCTACACCTAGGATAGGGTGAGGGCAGAAAGCATTGGCGGCTTGGAACTAGGGTGTTCGCCAAGTGCACCTTATCGACAGGAAATAGAGAAAATATCTTATGATGATTCTGCATTTATCCATCAAGCTTCTTAGTGTGAGGCAAAACCAGTATGCAATTAATTTGATCTGATGATCTTCGGGGTTTTAAACTGTGAAAAAAGTAACAAAAAATCTTTTCTTATCCTGAGCAGGTTCAACCACGAGTAGGAGTTTAACATATGGCTACGGGTGGACAAAATAAACTGTACTGGACTGTATTGTTAAAAACTACACTAAACTAAAAACTAGTTTATCGGAACTGAACTAAAAAGTAATTCAGATGAAATGAAATGAACTATAATTTGCTTTATGAAACTGCAGTATACTAAACTGGTCTAAATTGCAATGAATTATAATATAAATTGAAGTGAACTAACTGTACTAATTTTTAGAATATATTCAATAGTTTTTTCTGGAAAAAAAAAATTCTAAAACAGAAACTGATAAAACAAAATAAGTTTCACTGTAAATTCAAATCTGCCCCATGTGTTGGTACCTAAAACCAAGAAGCAGTTTTATGAACACAAGGCCTGATAACATCATTCCTTATAGGATAAACAACATTCAGAAAGTGTAAACACAGAACATAATACTTCAAAAATGAAGTCAGCAAGTTGAGTGACTCCACAATATTATCATCCATAACATATGAAAGCCACGTAACTACTATATACTATTTCCGGATCCATCTTAATAAGGCACGGGTCCATTGATCTCAAATCAAGAAAATGCATTTCTTTATACCCATCCTAATTAGTAAAGAGGTCACAATTATGACCCATTAGAACAGGGACAATGCATTGAGGTTGACATCCTTAATATATACCTCCTGGAATAGATCCCAATTTCAAGATTAGATTTTTTAAAGAATATATGAGAATTTCATCATTAGATAAGTTGCATTTTGTATTTTCTCTCTGTATCTTAGCCTTTTCATTTCCTCCTTTCATATTATTTTCCATGAAATTACCGTTTCCAGATTTTCGATTTCTTTTCATCCCACATACATATAGCACTCATAATCTTTGCCAACTATGTATAGTCAAAAGGGGTATAACATTCTCCATATTGTTCAGCTTTATCTTCATGAATATCATAAGCCTAACTAAAACTAAAAAGTTCAGTATTTGGAACAATCACTTAATGATTCCCCAAAATCCTCACAGATTTCTCCTAAACTCTATCCTCCTTCAATCAAAACAAACTAGTTATCCAATGTCACCCCGCCGGTCTAAACGCGGAGTAAACATAAAACCAGAGTTAACCAATGTGCCCCATTGACAAAAAAGCAAAAAGATCATATAACACCCTTTCAAAGCAATAATCTTTCATTAGTTTCCATCAAACTCCTCATAAAAAAAGTCTAAGCTTTGAACAACATACAACACTAAAACATACATAATCTTGAAAGAAACCTAGAATTAGCAAAGAAGAAGATAAACACAACACAAGTCATTGAATTCATGAACGGAAAAAGAAAGAGAAAAAGTGTGTAAAAGAAAGACACCAGTGGCAAATGCAGCAAGCCTCCCTCAGCCCCAAACATTAAGACGCCTCGCTCAGGCCACAAATGTCAGGGTCACGGTGAGCAGTAGCACGGCAGGACCAGGGCAGGTCACCGTAAGTTGGGTTTTCGTTCAAGCTATCCTTCTCTGACTCACGTTCTAGGACAAAATGGAAAAGGTGGTGTGATGGAAAACAACAAGGTTTAGTTGCTTGATTTCGGAGACACTGAGAGATAGGATTTCAAAGTAAATTTTTGAATTTAAAATAAAATAGATTATAATTAATATAGAATTTAATTGATGTTATTATTAAAAAAAATTATTTGAATTATAATTTAATATAAAATAATACAGTTAACTATAATTTAATATAGTTAAATTATTTTTATTCACTGGTGTAGCAGACTGCACTGACGAGGACACACCATCTCATCGTTGTCGTGGAGTTACTTTTGAAGGACAAAACAAACTTGTGCTATTTTGGGAAACAGCAACATAATGTAGAATGAATCCCCTCTTACCATTCCACTTATGCTACTCACAAACAACTGTTGTCCAAGTGTTGTGTTTTCACTTGCTTCCTAATGTCACAACATTGCTTTATATCAGTTCATTAATAATCTTTTAAATGAAAAATACAGTGTCATAATTACAATATTTTTAGAAGAATATTAGCTCCTGAATAATTATGTAATATATAAATATTAAACCGATTATTAATATAATTTATGCACATATGTTAAATTTTAAATAGATGGTAGTAAATTTGATTTAAGATGTCTACAATTTTTATTAAACATGTGTCTATAATTTCAAATCCTTTTTCTAACAAAATTGTCATAAACTAGACTCGTAACCATTATCTCTTTCCACTTATCTTATTTGCTTGATGTTCACTCTTACTTAATTTTATTTTTATGAAAAATTAATGTAGAATTAATAACATAAAATAAGAATTTGAATTTTCCACGTTAAAATTATTGTTATTATTAGTTTGGATTACTGAGTACATATGTAGGTGGTAAATATAAATTTTAAGTTTGAAATAGATTGTAAGTATTATACCTAGCAGTAAATTTAATTTTCTTACATCAGGTAAAGTTAATTTTGCATTTAACTAACAAAACGTCCTACATATATCAGGTTTTTGTCTTAATATCATGTCGAGTATCAAAATTATTTTATTTTTAATTTATATTAATAATCAGTAATAAAAAAGATAATATCAATCAATTTCAAATTAGTATTTATTTTCAAACATATATTTTTATCATATGAATTTTTATTATTATATTTATCTCTTCAATTATTAATATACTGTTATTTTAATTAATATATTTTCGTATACTTTTTAAAACTACTTTAAACCTGTATTTAAATATTTAATAATTTTATTTTTCTTTATTTTAAATTGCTAGAATAATAAAATTTTCAATTTTCAATTCTATAAGCTGACGACGGCGCCAGTTACTGCCGGAACCAGCGCCGATGTCACAGATGCGTGGGCAACTCTATCAGCACAAGCGCCGCTATCGTTTTGACCTTTTTTCATGCTTAAAACTGTGTGTGGGAAGGATGATGGAGATGGTTCGGTTTGTGGTGTTTCTGTAGGAAGTGGCGAGAAATGAAAGTGATGAAAGGACGAAAAGGAATGGAGGTGTAGAAGGGAAGGAAATGGAATTGAGGAAAAATGGAAAGAAATATGATGTAGCGGGTGATGAAAAGTAGATGTTATCTACCCTTGCAGAAGAACATTTTGACGAAAAATTACAAAGCATGAAGAAGCGAAATTGCGCACCTAAGAAGGAATTAATGTAAGGGAATTGTCTCTAGATTCTCCAACTCGAAACAAATGATATTCTGTCTCCTCCTACGTCAAATTTTCAATTAACCTCCCTCTCACTCTCGGCATTAGCCTTATATAATCTTCACGTTCCTGCAAATTCTACCCAGAAGTCATTATTCACCAAATGGATTGACCCTTTGCCAGAGTTCTTCCTGAATAAACCTTGAGATTTTTCTATTACAGAGTTTTTATGAGAAAACAAAAACCCTAAATAAGAGATTTTTGGATTAAACTTACCTTCACTACGAAACTGACCGATTCTGATTGGGCTCAAGCATGTGAATCCTACCGTGAGTCCAAAGTTGACAGAAACCATTCAAGAATGCGAGAGAGGATCTCCAAAATGTCACACAGTAGGTTTTTGGAAATGCTAGGGTTTGAAAATGGCTGAGAGTAAATCATGTAGCATGTGTTTGAAAACGTGGAAGATCCCGTGTTTTTGACCAAAATCTGGAAGCTCGAAGAATGTGGAAGCACAACCGTTTTTGTTTTCTTCTGCATCAGAGAATGGCCCACCTTATTGACAGGAAAGAGAAAATATCTTGACTGTGATGATTCTGCCATTAATTTGAACTGATAATCTTGGAGATTTCCAACTCTGAAAAAATCAACAGAAAATCTTTTCTGATCGTGAGCAGGTTCAACTACGTATTACACAAATCTGCATGACAACGGCATTTATGGAGTAGCATCTCATCGTTATGGTGGAAGAGTTACTTTTGAAGCACTACCGAATCCTCTCTTACCATTCCACTTATACTAGTTACAAACAACCCTCCAAGTGTTGTGTTTTCACGTGCTTCGTAAAGGATTTTCACAACATTGTTTTATTCATTAATAATCCTTAAATAAAAAATACAGTGCCATGATTATAACTCTTTGGAAAAAAAATTAGCTACTGAATAATCATGTAAGATATAAATATCGAACCGATTATTAATATAATTTATGCACATATGTTAAATTTAAATAGATGGTAGTATAATTTGATTTAACATGTCTATTTTATTTTTTAACTTTGATTTCTCTTTTTATTGAATACGTGTCTCTAATTTTAAATTCTGTTTCTAACAAAATTTTCATAAGCTTCAAGTTTTAGACTCGTAACCATTATCTTCTACGTATCTTGATTGCTTAATGTTCATTCCTAATTAATTTTTATTTTATGATTAAAAATTAATGTATAACTAATAATATAAAGTAAAAATTTGAATTTTCCATGTTATTATTATTATTACTATTGGTATTATTGTTTGTTATTTTGAATTACTGAATACATATTTATGTGGTAAATATAAATTTTATGTTTGAAATAGATTGTAAGTATTATACTTACCAGTAAATTTAATTCTATTACTTTAAGTAAAGTTAGTTTTGCATTTAACTACCATAACATCCTATATTATTCAGGTTTTAGTCTTAATATCATGTCGGAGTATCATGATTATGTTTAGTTTATATTAATGATACCAATATCTCATTATATTCAATATTAACAATTCAACATCTTACTTATACAATACATTGCTAATATCTATGACAAACATTATATTTCAACTACATAAGAACAATTACAAATATCTCAAAAATCATCATTTGTGTTATCCACATCAAAATACTTTAAATATATATATATATATATATATATATATATATATATATATATATATATATATATATATATATATATATATATATATATATATGAGTTTGCTAAATTGCGCACGCTCTTTTTTCAGTGGTATATTTTAGTAATGTATATATACAAGATTTTTGTAGACAAAAATATCCTCATATATTATGGATTTTAAATTTTAAAGTCAAAAGTATTTGAATAACAAGAAAGCTCCAACCCTTACTCACCCTCCTCATTTCTCTCAACCCTTCCTTTTTCATCTCTCACCCCAACATTTTCTCTGCCATTCCTATCATAGCCCCAACTAAAAAAATAAGAAACATTTACGGTTAAACAATTTTTTACAAAAAATGATTTTATAATGAGTTTTCATTTTATAATTTTTGTCTTATCTAATTTTATCTAATTTTCACAAGCATAATGACATTAAAAAATTGGTAATTGGCCTAGAAAAAAATAAAAAACATTCGATGTTAAACAATTTCTCAAAAAAATGATTTTGTAATGAATTTTCATTTTATAATTTTTGTCTTATCTAATTTTCACAGTACAATGATGTTTGAAGGAATTGGTAATTGGCCTAGAGGATTTTTGTAGAGATGTCAATATCCACATATGATGAAATTAGAGAGGTTAGTAAAGATGATAAAATTGAACAGATTTTGAATAAACCTTTGCTTAAAAGCGAATATGCTAATGAATCAACTCTTTACAAATGTAAATTGTTTAACTGTGTTTCTTATTTTTTTCAGTTATGGCTACCGTAAAAATGAGGAAGAAAATGTTAAAGTGATAAAGATAAAAAAAAAGATTGAAAGGAATAACAAGGTGAGTAAGAGTTTATAACTACACTAGAGATGACGTGTGTGTATATATATATATATATATATATATATATATATATATATATATATATATTTCATGAGTTAGGTTGAGTATAGGTAATGCGCTGTTTATTATCTGTCCCTCGTCTAAAAATTACTGTTCATTACCCGCCTGTTTCCCTAACAACGCATACGTAAACTTTTAATATCATGTATTACAACACTCTTAAAAGATAATATTTTCAATAGTTGAAAAATTTTGTCCTGTTAGTTTTTCTTTATTTATTTTAATAATTTGACAAGTATATGCACTAAGATAATCCGTATTATTATATAAGTTAGCATATTAGATTAAATCATAAAACTATAACTTTTTATTTATTTTAAGGTGTATTAATTTGTAGTTTTTTTAGTGATAAGTATTAGTAGTGGGCCAGTCTCCAGAAAAAAGAGGTCGGTTGAAGGTAATTTCTTCACGCACCCCTATGTTTACTTCCTTCACCCATACTTTTAGAATTTCAATTATACTATAACTGAAACTAATAGAAAATAATTTTTTAAGTTCTTCCGTGTTTTAGTTATAGTTTCAAACTGTGTAATCATATATATTTTGGATTTCATAATTTGGAGTTCAAAAATTTTATTTTTATATGTTTCATATGGTACAATTTAAAAGGTAGATTTGCATTTTAAATTATACAATTTGTAATAAAAATTTGAATTTTAAATTGTATAATTTGTTATATGAATTTAAAATATATTTCCAAATAGACAAAAAAATCTTCCAAAATCAATCATCTTAGAAAAATCACAAATCGAAATTTTAAATTATATTTTGAATTATATAATTTATAATCTGAATTTATATTTTTGATTATATAATTAATGATATAAACTTAGAAGATGATTTAGAATTTAAATTAAATTTCGAATTATATAATATATAATACAACTTTAAAAACAATCAAAATGTAAATTATATATTTCAAATAGTAAAATCCACAATGAAAAAGTCTCTCCTCCAATAGCACTGTTGTCCCTTTTGATGTGGCTTTCCAAATTTTGAGCCATATTCTCTCCCACAAGGAGAAAATACTAACGCTAGGTTCCAAAGGCATTCTCTCAATAAAATGAAACGGCTCTCCAAAGTTCCCAAATGGAGTTGGGTGTAGGACGTTGCAGGCTTTCGGCAGTGTGGAGGACGCTGATGCTGTGAAAGAAGGGATAATATTAGGATTTTTAATATCTTTTAGTCAAGGATAGTTAGGTAATTTTTGTAAGACTATGGGGGTGTAAAAAAGAAAACATGTAATTGCAGTAAGAAAGACCCCTAGATGAAATCCACGAAGATCCAGTACCCGCCGTTGTGTGTTTGGTGGCCCATATTTGGAGGAGTAAGAAATATAAACGAAGCACCGTTTTTTTCTCACTTTGGCGCTGAGATTGAGAAAAGGGAACTCTCACGAAACTCAACTCTCTCTCTCTTTCTCTCTCTCTCTCTCCTTCACCCTCTTCTCTCTGCAGCCAATCCCCATTTCAGATCGAGCCCTTCTTCTTCCTCCACCCTTTCCCATTCGCTGTGGTGACTGCTCTCTCATCTTCACCACCAAGAGTAAGTTCCTCTTCCACACCACTTTCTTCTCATCTCGTATTAACCGTCAGCTTCTCTGACTTTGTCTGCTTTTCCCTCTTTGAACTTTCCGTCTCCTGTTGAATATTTTTATTTGAACTTGTCCCAGCTTAAGTGAATGATATCCAAACAGCTCCCTCTCTTTTGTTCATCTGTTTTGTTCATTTTTAGGCAAGGGCTTTGTTTTTTCATCCTGTGGAGCCAAATGCTTAAATGTTCTGTGACATTGTTCTGCCATTGTAGGTGTTGTTTCGGAAGTTAGGAAGTAGATTTGGAACTGAAAATTTCTTGCACTGTGCCAATGCTGGTGGTGGTTTTCATTAGCAGTCAAAATCTATTAACAATTGGCTAATTGGCGTATATGTGCTGCATGAAGAGTATTTTGATTGTGTCTTTTAGTTTTAATGTTTGATTCACTCTCCCATTTCCGCATCGTGTATATAGTTATGTTACTGCTCCAGATACGCAGTGGATAATCTCAAGTTTTTTTTTTTTTTTTTTTTTTTTTTTTTTTTTGTAGTTACTTGACTCACATTTAGACTATAGTGGTGGATGCTGTGGTGTGCGGTTTTTCCTCGGACCTATGACTAGACCATTTGGAGAATTGACAAGCAATAACAGTGCCGCTGGAAGGATGAGTACTGAACAATCTGAATTGTCTGAAAAAACACAGTTAAGGACTGAGCATTTACTAAAGGAACAACGGGAGTCTGGTACTGTGTTAACCAGTTCAGTTATCCATGAAAAATCAAATCAAGTTTCTGCTAATGCGACAGAGAATTCTGTTATTTTACTATAATAATAAAACATATTAAAAGAATTAAAAATTTAATATTTTAAATGAAAAAATTAAATTAGAAATATTATTTATTTAAATTTGATAATCAAAATATTTTTTTTAATATAATAAATATTCAATTACTGTAATATTTTTTTATATAATTAAATATATATTAATATTTTAATTTATAAAATATTATTTATTAAAATAAAAAAAAATATATTATAAAATTAAAAAAACTTTAAAAAAAATGTTAACCAGTTACCGTTCCAAACAAGGTTAACATATTTTTCTAGTTTTTTTTTGTTTTTAATTTTTTAATATGTTTTATTTATTTTGGTTTATTAAATAATATTTTATAAATTAAAATATTAATATATATCTAATTATATTAAAATATTAATTTAATTAAATATTTATTAAATAAAAAATATTTATTTATTATTGAATTAAAACAAATAAACTTTTAATTTATTATTTTTTTAATTTAAAATATTAAATTTTATTTCGTAATTTATTATTATTATTATTAAATAAAAATTAAAAAGGTAAATTAAAAGAAATAAAAAAAAAATAACCAGCAGACGGTTAAGTGTTATTAACGAAAAGGACATAATAGAATTTTTTGGAGATATGCTGGGACGGAGAACTATTCCTTATGTTTTCTCCTATATTCTTTTATAAAGTTGGTTAAATCATATCTATACCTTATATGAATTAATATATACGTCTTGGAATGATAACAGGTTATGTTGGACACAGATCTACCTGTAACTTGACCCAAAAAAAGTTTATTCGTTACTCAATTTGTTACCAGCATAAATATTTACTTAAAAAATATTTATGAATATTTTAAAATCTAAATATCTTTATGAATATATGCATATATTCATAAATATTTAAAAAAATATATTTTTATAATTTATTAAAATAAAATTATAAAAATATATAAAATAAAATATAAATTAAATTAAATATTAATTAAAATTTAATTTTATAAAAATATAAATTAATATTAATTTTAATTAAATTTAACTTAATAAAATATAAATTAAATATTTATTTTTATTTTTTTACTGTTAACAAATATAATACGATAATATAATACATATACCCGTATAAGAAGGTATTTTAATCCTTTATCTACAACCCACAACAAAAATCTTTTTTGGCATCCCGTTGTATTCATCTCTCTGGTTGAGCCCATTTTTATCTCTATCTTTTTAACAGTACATGTCAAAAACTACTGCAATATGTCAACCATTAATGGTAGGTTTCTTTGACTGAAAAAACATATTGTTATAATTTGTCCTAACTTAGTAGCAGTGTTTTTGTTTGAAAGCAGTTTTTGTCCTTCCTTGGGATAGCAAGGAGTTACTAGTTTTTTTTTTTCCTTGGTACATGCCATGTTCATATTGGAGCGTGACAATGAGAGTTCTTAATCAATAATCTTGTCTTCTGCAAGCTTGCAATGATGGAGGACGACTCCTAAAAAGAACATATGTTAACACAACATTCGTTGACATCAAATATGTAACAATTGCAACTTACTTCAAATGAAAATTGAATCAAACAAGCATGTTCACCCTGTCTCACGAGTTGGTCGTTCCCACCACCCAAAAGTTCAAACCCATCGTTGCACTCCTTCACTCTCCCTGTTCATGTTCCATTGCAGAACCCACCAACCTTGCCGACCTCCTACAAGGCAACCTTCCATATTCGTATCTTCACCAAATCCACACACGCATTTTCCAACTTGGTGCACACCAAGACAACCTCGTTGCCACGCGCCTCATTGGACACTACCCATCACGCATTGCTCTTCGCGTCTTTCACCATCTCCAAAATCCAAACATCTTTCCTTTCAATGCCATCATCAGAGTTCTCGCCCAAGAGGGTAACTTTTTTCACGCCTTTTCTCTGTTCAAAGATTTGAAACGGCATCCACTTTCGCCCAACGACTTTACTTTCTCTTTCCTCCTTAAGGCATGCTTTCGGTCCAAAGATCTCCGTCACGTAGAACAGATTCATGTCCACATTCAGAAGACGGGTTTCCTCTCTGACCCTTCTGTTTGCAATGGCTTGGTTTCTGTGTACGCGAAAGGGTACAACCACTTGCCATCTGCCCGAAAAGTGTTTGATGAAATTCCTGACAAAAGGGTAGTCAGTTGTTGGACTAGTTTGATCTCTGGTTTTGCTCGGTCTGGACAGAGTGAGGAGGCTTTGCGGCTTTTCCATGTGATGATTAGTCAGAACTTGCTTCCCCAAAGTGATACTATGGTCAGTGTTCTATCAGCCTGTTCTAGCCTTGAGGTGCCAAAAATTGAGAAATGGATTAACATTCTTTCAGAATTGATTGGTGATGGAGTGAGTACTAGAGAAACTTACTGTGATTCAGTTAACACGGCGCTGGTTTATTTGTTAGGTAAATGGGAGAAAGTTGAGAAGAGTAGAGAAGGGTTTGATCGAATTTCTGCAATAGGAAAAAGAAGCGTGGTTCCTTGGAATGCTATGATAAATACATATGTTCAAAACGGTTATCCTGTGGAGGGCTTAAGTCTTTTCCGTATGATGGTAGAAGAACCAGCCACTACACCTAACCATATCACAATGGTTAGTGTGCTTTCAGCATGTGCTCAAATTGGTGATTTGAGTTTTGGAAGTTGGGTTCACGATCACCTAATATCTCTAGGACATAAAGACACCATTGCCTCAAACCAAATTCTCGCCACATCTTTAATTAACATGTATTCAAAATGTGGCAATTTGGATAAGGCAAAGGAAGTTTTTGAACATACAGTCAGCAAAGATGTGGTCTTATTCAATGCGATGATCATGGGTCTTGCAGTATATGGTGAAGCAGAGGATGCATTGAGACTCTTCTACAGAATGCCAGAATTCGGCTTACAACCCAATGCTGGAACGTTTCTTGGTGCTTTAAGTGCATGCAGCCACTCTGGACTATTGGAAAGTGGGCGCTGGATATTCAGAGAAGTGTCCCTTTCCCCTAGTCTTACATTGGAGCATTGTGCTTGTTATATTGATCTTCTTGCAAGAGTAGGATGCATAGAAGAAGCTATGAAGGTTGTGATTTCCATGCCTTTCAAGCCTAACAATTTTGTCTGGGGTGCTTTGCTCGGAGGCTGCTTGCTCCATTCTAGAGTGGAGTTGGCCCAAGAGGTTTCCAGGAGGCTTGTTGAAGTAGACCCAGACAATTCTGCAGGCTATGTTATGTTGGCAAATGCATTTGCATCTCAGAATCAATGGAGTGATGTCTCGGAGCTGCGGTTAGAAATGAAAGAGAAGGGAATCAAGAAGCAACCAGGAAGTAGTTGGATTGTTGTGGATGGAGTTGTGCATGAGTTTCTCATTGGCTGTTTGTCACATCCTAAAATTGAGAGCATATACCATACATTGGGTGGATTGGTGAAGCATATGAAAGTAGCAAGCCATTGCCTGCTTGTATGCTGTTGTTAAATAAGCCGTGATTGCAGTAACAGGAAATTGCGCAAGTAATTTCTTGTCAAAGCTTGCACCTTTGGTTATATGAGCAAGGAGTATTTTTGAGGGAACTAAACTTCAATGTTGATTTTTTTTTTTATCTTTGACCATTTATCAGCATGACGACAATTTTGAGACTAAACCCCCTGGGTGGTTGTAGATTGTGTTGTGAATAACAAGTAATTAGGTAGCATCCTCCTGCATGAGATGTTCATTTTATGATCACACTCCACTTATACACGACCATTTAAAGGTAACTAATTTTTTTTTTCCATGTATGAATAATTTATTTAATTATATATATCTTGCATCAAATATAAAAAAGTCAGTTTTTTTTGTCAATATTGGTAAGTGAATAAAGCTGTACAATGAAATTACAACTAACAAAATGTGTGATATTTATACATTGTACTGGAAGGTAGTATGAAATTTATCGAATTTATCAAAATCTTTCTTAAAATAATCCATAAAATACATATACTTTCAAGTACCAACATAATTTTACAAGTTATAAAATTTTAAAGGTTAAATTTTACTTTTAGTTTTTTAATTTATTTTTTACATTGAGTTTGGCTCTTCAACTTTATACACATTTCAATTTCGTCCATGTTAAGTCTGTAAAATGGTTTATTTTCATCATTTCCATCACAAAGCTTACGAAACATGATAAGAGTATGATATGATCACTATATACTCACATACGAATATGAGTTCAATTATTTTCTTGCTTGCAATATTTTATTTTTTAAAATAACGATTGACAAAGTTATATTTGTGGCTAGGCAATTTTTTTAAAAGTTACTATTGCTGGTCCTCTAGGCAGTACATTAGTGATTCTGTTCAGATTTTGTAAACTGCTTTTTGAATAGTTGTGTTTTCTTTTATGTTTTGTTCAGAGTGCAAAGGCTTAAATGTGAGGGTGTGCTAAGTCCCTATTTTCTTGTATTTTTCATAGTTAATAGCATTCCTTTTGGGCCTTGTTTAGTTCTAATTTTCTCTTTTTTGCTCAAATTTATTTATCATTGTAAAAATCTTAATTTTTGTGAACATGTGTTAATTTGGAGTTTTTATATAGACTTTTTGTTAATAAGTTTAAAAGTAAATTCTGACGGCTTTGATTACTGTTGCATGTTTGATTCATAACTTTTTCCATAGTTATGTAATTAAATTGATTCTTTTTGCATTGCTTTATTGATTCAATTATTTTTAATTTGGATGTAAGAACGTAATTTTGAAAATGTCAAACAATTTGTAGAGGTGTTGACTTTAGAGTTTAGTGCAGTTCATTTTCTTAGCTTGCTGGTGCAGTGAACTTGAGAGGAGAAGCTTGGGTAATTCTGTGCTGTGATAAACCCTGCAGTTCCAATCCAGTGAAGTTAAGGGTAGTCATTGCTGAAGTGTGAACAAGACTTGAAGTAGGCTGGAAGTGGAGCTGAAGAAACTGGCTGTAGGCTGTCATTTCTAAAGAATTAGAAGCTAAACAGGCTTGGAAACTGCACCTGACCTGAACGTGACTTGATGGAAGAAGCTTGCATGGCAAGCTTGAATAAGCTGGAGATGTGACCTGAAGCTGGTTGGACCAAGGGAAGTAACCTGCTCCTGCAAGTTGGGACTCAAAGAGGCAAAATTAATCAAGCTAAGCTGACCTGCACTAGCCTGGCCTGAAGATTGGAGCTGACTTGTTTTACTTGCTACCTATTAGTCTTGTAATTGTGTTTTAACTAGTCTAACAGATTGTATATACTTTAGACCTGTCATTGGCAGTTGCTATTATGACTGTTTTTAGGAAGTTTTATAGGTTTTCCAGTTTTAAATCACAGCAGCATATATAAGGCTTGTTCATAGACAGATTTACTTGTTTACAATACAGCTTCCTTAGCATAGTTTTCAATAGTAGTAAAAGCTCTAGAGTAGGTCCTGTAATTGGAGTTCTGTCCGTTCATCTGAAGTTCTCTTGCTGCCTTATACTCCAAAGGAGCTAGGTTGCAAGTGCTTCAGAATCTTTGTACTTTCACACCAGTTTACATCAAATTCAAGTTAGTTTACATGCAATTTTACTTTTCTTGCAAACTTCTACAGATTCCTCTACTGCTTTTACCTTTACGTTTCTGTCTTTTACTTTCTTGCACATTTACATTTGATGCTTTTACAATGCTTTCTCACTTCTACATCAGAATTCATTTTTCTGTTGATGATCATGTGGCTTTTACTTTTGTAACCTACTAAACTCAATTATGGATTCGTGCTGAGACTTAGTGAGTATAAAGTAACCGCCTATACACCAAGGAATCCGAAATGATCCTTGGCCATCAAAAGTAAAACCTAATGAACATCAATTGAGAGTTATTGTTTTCTTGTTAGACAGCTTTTACATGCTTTTCTTTACTGCCTTTAGAAGCTTTCTTTAAATTCCCAGTTCTGCATTTGATTTCAATTCCAGCACTTACTTTCTAACCTGTTTTTACTTTCAACAATGCAATTTAATCATTTGAAACTCATTCCAAACGTTTGATTTCAGTTTTGTTCCAGATTACTCATAGGTAGTAATTCTCGTTATCTCCCGGGCACCAGTTTTTCTTTGTTTTGAATGTTGAGTTTTGATTTCTGCTGCTAAATTCCAGTTCCAATTACTGTTTCATGATTGTTTCTACATAAGATTCATGCTTCTGCATTCAATAATTACAGATTTAGCTCTTAGTTTCCAGTTCTAGCCATTTAGTTAGGTTTTCTAGGTAGGTAGTTTGCTAATTTTAGGAATTTGATGTGTATATATTGTCAACATCTGTCTCATTCATTGGTTTATTTATTGGTTTAATCATTCACGAAGTCCTTTTTTTCGCGTGGAATCTCAATTTAGTCCCTTTGTTTTTGGAAATCTCAATTGGGTCCCAAATTTATGAAAATTGTAACAATTGGATCCTTTCCGTTAAATTGTCTCCAACGGCGTTAGTGTGTGTCTGACGTGGCACGCTGTAGTCTGACGTGGATGACGTGCCACGTCAGACACACACTAACGCCGTTGGAGACAATTTAACGGAAAGGATCCAATTGTTGCAATTTTCATAAATTTGGGACCCAATTGAGATTTTCAAAAACAAAGGGACTAAATTGAGAATCCACGCGAAAAAAAGGACTTCGTGAATGATTAAACCATATTTATTTGTTCATTTGGAAGACCTCTCTGCTACTGCACCTTTGTCTGTTAGTAACACTTCACAGAAGAAAAAAGCTTCAGCTACCTACCAAAACTAACGAACACATTTAACTATTAAGTTGTGGGAACCAAAGTACGCATATTCATGGCAGTGTTTACACGTTGTCCCTGTCCACAAACCTAATAATAGCATTGCAAACATGATAGCGTGTTCAGGTTCTGTATACAAGTTTGAGGATTAAAAACTAAAATGAATGGGCAATTTTACAATAAATGCTTCAAATGAATTCTCTAAGATTGTCCCCTAAAAATATGAACATCAAGTACTAAATCTTCTTCGTTTGTTAACTCAAAGACGCAAACATTTCCAGGTTGCAACTTACATTCTTTTGCAAATGGGCTCCAACCTTGAGACAGCTTTGTTGGAACAGCACCAACCAGTTTTACCCGCCATGATTTATTCCCAAACTGTAACGTCACCTGTTTCTTGTGGAAGTACTCTCTCACAAAATCAAGTGGTACACGCTACATCAAATTATATTTGCATCAGCTAGATATGATACATCAATTCTAACTATCAACAAAACTATAACAAATAACTAAAACCGATCACATATGGTGGCTAATAGCAACTTAATTTGCTTCATAACTAAAACCTACCGATCTGAAATCTCCCCTATGATTTGCCCTTATTTTGAGCGTGAAAAAAGGATTTACGGACGTGAACTTTGCTGCTTCTTGCATAGCTCCATTTGTGAATGACATGACAGAAAAACCACATGAATTTAGAATGAACCCTACACAATATTGAAATATCTTGGAAGATGTTATAAAAGTAATTAAAGCTATTATTTACCTTTGATGGAAAAAGTATCAATACATCTAAAGTCTTGGATTTTCGTAAGGTCAACATATTCTCTATCTGATTCAAAGGAAGAAATCTACAGTCATTACTTTACACAAATAGTACGGTGTAATTTGAAAGAATAACCAACTTAAGATTACCTTGTGAACTCGAACATTTATCTTGTGAAATTGGAATTATTGACACTTTAAAACATGGAGCTTGGCTCTCGGTTAGCTCAAAAATGCAAACATCCCCAACATTCAAATAGTTATGTGATACAAAAGCCCTCCATCCCTTGAAAAATTTGCCATTCTTTAATGTAACGTGCCAAGTTCTCCCATCCAAGACTTGAAGGAGGATATCTTGTTTGCCGGTTTCCTTCAAATACTTTTTAGTAAAGATGGACGGAATGACCTGAGTTTATTCTTACAAAAGTTAGGAAATATAAAAATAACGTAATTGTTCCGGCTTCAAACAAAAAATATTGAAAACTATGTTAATGGTTAAAAAGAAGCTTGACAGCTCACCAAAATATATCCATTCACGTTTGTATCCTTCAGGGTAACCATAAAAGAAGGAGTTTCAGATCTGGTTGCACCACTATTCTCTGAAACAATCGAACATGATATGTCATGAAAAAATCACTTAAAAGCTCAAAAGATCCCTATAAAGAAAAGGATGGTCATGAAATAGATAATGTTTTAATCTAACGTTTCCTTTTTAAATAACTCCACAAATCTAGTACCTTGAAGCAGATCAACTTTAACTTGGACGTGCTGAGGTAAACTGGAGCCTGGCCCAATTGGGTGTTTCCTTGGTTTCTTAGAAAGCCCAGGAAGAGATGGTGATGTTGGAGCTACCTCAAACAAAACATTACTAGAACTGTTTTGAGTGTTGTTGGAGGGATAATTTATTTCTACGGCACATGTATTGTATATGTGTACCTCTAATGTACATGTTTGTTGGTATTTGAACGTCACAAGATGACCGTAGCCAAGGGAGTAATAAGTGGCAAATTCCTTCCATCCCTTTTCCAACCAAACATTACCAGTACCGTCTTTAGTCCAACATAGTTCCCATTCAATGCCATCGGGAACCTTGAGAAACAAAGGGTTTAACAATCTACCACCATATTTCCGAGTGAACTCCTTTGGAATCATCTGCAAAACTTTATGTTAGAACACATGAAGAAATTCACAAGTTTCATCCTACATTTATATACCATGACAAAAGTTTCAGTGGAAATGGAAATGAACATAGAGAAAGAGTATGTAAAGGAAATAATGCTCACAATTTTTCCCTTTTGGAGAGTAGTATCCACAATAATCTTGAAGAAGCGGAACTCGGAGGGAAGAGGATCAATTCCTGGGCAAGAAGAAGTCATGGCTGATGTGACTCGGTTGGAATAAAAGGTCCCTGAGGTGAAACTCAGCAGGTAGCTAGCACTAGTGGAATCAGAAACAATGAATCAGCCGCCAAGAAAAACACATAAAAATCACAAAAGCAGCTAGCACGGTAGAGTGAAAATGGTAGACAAACCTGTTCATACAGATGGCACCCACATTGTAAAGCAGAAAAATGGAAACAAATTCAATTCAGAAACATTAATTATTTTCAACTTAGCTACACCTAGGATAGGGTGAGGGCAGAAAGCATTGGCGGCTTGGAACTAGGGTGTTCGCCAAGTGCACCTTATCGACAGGAAATAGAGAAAATATCTTATGATGATTCTGCATTTATCCATCAAGCTTCTTAGTGTGAGGCAAAACCAGTATGCAATTAATTTGATCTGATGATCTTCGGGGTTTTAAACTGTGAAAAAAGTAACAAAAAATCTTTTCTTATCCTGAGCAGGTTCAACCACGAGTAGGAGTTTAACATATGGCTACGGGTGGACAAAATAAACTGTACTGGACTGTATTGTTAAAAACTACACTAAACTAAAAACTAGTTTATCGGAACTGAACTAAAAAGTAATTCAGATGAAATGAAATGAACTATAATTTGCTTTATGAAACTGCAGTATACTAAACTGGTCTAAATTGCAATGAATTATAATATAAATTGAAGTGAACTAACTGTACTAATTTTTAGAATATATTCAATAGTTTTTTCTGGAAAAAAAAAATTCTAAAACAGAAACTGATAAAACAAAATAAGTTTCACTGTAAATTCAAATCTGCCCCATGTGTTGGTACCTAAAACCAAGAAGCAGTTTTATGAACACAAGGCCTGATAACATCATTCCTTATAGGATAAACAACATTCAGAAAGTGTAAACACAGAACATAATACTTCAAAAATGAAGTCAGCAAGTTGAGTGACTCCACAATATTATCATCCATAACATATGAAAGCCACGTAACTACTATATACTATTTCCGGATCCATCTTAATAAGGCACGGGTCCATTGATCTCAAATCAAGAAAATGCATTTCTTTATACCCATCCTAATTAGTAAAGAGGTCACAATTATGACCCATTAGAACAGGGACAATGCATTGAGGTTGACATCCTTAATATATACCTCCTGGAATAGATCCCAATTTCAAGATTAGATTTTTTAAAGAATATATGAGAATTTCATCATTAGATAAGTTGCATTTTGTATTTTCTCTCTGTATCTTAGCCTTTTCATTTCCTCCTTTCATATTATTTTCCATGAAATTACCGTTTCCAGATTTTCGATTTCTTTTCATCCCACATACATATAGCACTCATAATCTTTGCCAACTATGTATAGTCAAAAGGGGTATAACATTCTCCATATTGTTCAGCTTTATCTTCATGAATATCATAAGCCTAACTAAAACTAAAAAGTTCAGTATTTGGAACAATCACTTAATGATTCCCCAAAATCCTCACAGATTTCTCCTAAACTCTATCCTCCTTCAATCAAAACAAACTAGTTATCCAATGTCACCCCGCCGGTCTAAACGCGGAGTAAACATAAAACCAGAGTTAACCAATGTGCCCCATTGACAAAAAAGCAAAAAGATCATATAACACCCTTTCAAAGCAATAATCTTTCATTAGTTTCCATCAAACTCCTCATAAAAAAAGTCTAAGCTTTGAACAACATACAACACTAAAACATACATAATCTTGAAAGAAACCTAGAATTAGCAAAGAAGAAGATAAACACAACACAAGTCATTGAATTCATGAACGGAAAAAGAAAGAGAAAAAGTGTGTAAAAGAAAGACACCAGTGGCAAATGCAGCAAGCCTCCCTCAGCCCCAAACATTAAGACGCCTCGCTCAGGCCACAAATGTCAGGGTCACGGTGAGCAGTAGCACGGCAGGACCAGGGCAGGTCACCGTAAGTTGGGTTTTCGTTCAAGCTATCCTTCTCTGACTCACGTTCTAGGACAAAATGGAAAAGGTGGTGTGATGGAAAACAACAAGGTTTAGTTGCTTGATTTCGGAGACACTGAGAGATAGGATTTCAAAGTAAATTTTTGAATTTAAAATAAAATAGATTATAATTAATATAGAATTTAATTGATGTTATTATTAAAAAAAATTATTTGAATTATAATTTAATATAAAATAATACAGTTAACTATAATTTAATATAGTTAAATTATTTTTATTCACTGGTGTAGCAGACTGCACTGACGAGGACACACCATCTCATCGTTGTCGTGGAGTTACTTTTGAAGGACAAAACAAACTTGTGCTATTTTGGGAAACAGCAACATAATGTAGAATGAATCCCCTCTTACCATTCCACTTATGCTACTCACAAACAACTGTTGTCCAAGTGTTGTGTTTTCACTTGCTTCCTAATGTCACAACATTGCTTTATCAGT
>NC_142173.1:42034872-42105095 GCF_029865625.1 Vigna umbellata
GAGTCAGTTTCATTTCTATATAAAATTTCCCTGCTTCAGTATTTGGTTCAAATGTATTATTGTTACATTTCGATTTCACAACCTTACCTAAAAACTGTTGGAAAACTATTTGTCTGAAGGAAGCATCAATGTGTGGGTTCCTTCGGTTTCTTTACCAAAGTGATTTGATATTGATTTTAAATCGTCTTCATAACATCAATACATTATTTCTAATTTGATTTGATTTTGTGATGCACCATTAAGGTCTGCTGCGTGTGAAAACTGATTGCTTTCTTTACTACTCCTGGAAAGAAGGTTGTGTAATTCTCGCTCTCTGTATGAATGCATTCCATGATTGATTTGCCATTAAAATTAAGTAGACGTAGATTTGATGTGTTTATAAAATCTAACTGGTCTCGTTTTTTGCCTTTTAACAGTTTGACACAAATGACACTGGTTCCATTGTCTTGTGGATGGAGGTGGTGTCTTGACTGCTCTGTGGCTAACAACCGCCGTTGTGGGTGCAATTGATTCTATCCCATTGGTGTGTATCATTTGATGTTCATGTGAACTTTTTCACAAACCCAAAGCCAACTTTTTCAAATACTGATGTTTGTTGTTCATTATTGTTGCACAGTTTCCTAAGTTGCTGGAAGTTGTTGGGCTTGCATACACAGTATGGTTTACTTCCCGTTATCTGCTTTTCAAGGTACTAATTTCACTATGTTTGATTGATATGTGCATCTTGGTTGTGCCCAGATTAATTAAATTTGTTAACATGCAGCAAAGTAGAGATGAACTGGCTACTAAAATAGAGGAGGTAAAGGAGCAAATTTTGGTTCAGAAGATAATTGATTCTCCCAAACGGATGTAACATTTGTGTTGCCACTTCATGATTGTACAGTAACAGTTACTTTTGGTTTGGTTTAGTCTGCCCCGCACTGAGCCATTACTCTATATGCAGCATACAGTTAGTGTTGGTTGAGAATTAAAAATATAGCCAGCAAGGTATTTTTGCCTGTTTGTGTGTTTTCGATTTTTCTTTTGGTTATGTAAGGTCTAGGTTTTCACTCTTTATAGATTTCTAAAATAAACTGGATATCTAACGATAACGTAGTGTTGGGTTTAGGGTTTGAAAAGCTTCCTTTGGTTACAATTTAGGAAGTACATTTGGAGAAGAACGGAGGTGATTTGAACATCTTTATTTGAAATAGTATTTTTTTTAAACCGAAAATGGATTTACTTAGTGAATAGAGAACTATATTTTTTTAGTGAAATTCTTGTCATCTGAGCTAGCTAAATACAGTCCTTTATATAATCCTTTTCACCTCGGCTAGATGACTGAATTAAATCTCTCTTCAAATCTTGTTTTATAGACGAATCATACACCCCCATATAGGGATGAGGGGACCAAGTATAACAATGAAAGATGAAAATGATCGTTGATGTTTTTGTAATACATTATAATTATAATTGCCATTTTATAGGTTTGTTGAAAATTAATATAGGTTATTTTGAGGGAATAATTAATATAGCTGATCATCTTCAAAAATGCTCTTCTGAAGGATGCAATTTTCCTTTAATCACTAAAAAATTTGCAAAAACTAACAAAACTTAGTTGATAAAATTTAAAAAGTATTTTAAATGTTTGTTTAATTATATTTTTTCAATTCTAATGAAATCTCTATTTTTATACATTAATAAAAATTATAATATATCACTTTTATCAAGACTATACAAAGAATAAAAATTAGATTAATAATAACTAAAATTTAATAAAGATTTTTTATCTTTAGAATTTTAATATAAGCTGGATGTGATAAAAAATTTCATGACACGTTAAATTATTATAGTAAATAAAATTTATTTATGCAATTATAATAATATAATTTGAGTTAGAAAATAAAAATAATTATATAAAAAAGTATTAAAATAGTATTTTATATAATAAAAATAAACAACACATAAAAATATTAAAAAAATTTATCTAATACATGTACACTTTGATAAATTGAACAAGTTTACATGTAATTAATGGTATGATAAAGTAAAAAATATTTCAGAGATCTAATAATTCTTTTAAATATTAACCTAGTCAAAGGATAGATAACAAGTTTCAACTAAATATTAAAATAAAAGAAAAAAAAATTAAAAGTTAAATATGATTTTGATTCCTTAATTTCATTAAAAAATGAAATTAATCTTTTTTATAAAATTTTAATCTAATTTAACCTCTTAACTATATAAATATATAAATTTAGTTTTTTAATAATTTTGTTAAGTTTATATAAGTTTAATAAAATGGGTTAAAGAACTAAATTTACATATTTTTAAAAATAAGATACTAAGTTAGGTTAAAATTTCAAGTTGAGACTAATTTTAATTTGGGTTAAATATGTTTTTAGTCCCTAAACTATTGGTCGTTTCTGGTTTTCGTTCATCTTTCAAAATAAGGTACAATTTGGTCCTCATCCTTTTCGAAACTTGGTTTAGTTCTCGAAAACTAACACCGTTAAAAATTTGGTAGTTTTCGAGATTAGTTTTCGAGGACGAAAACTAGAAACGGCCAATAGTTTAGGAACTAAGAACATATTAACCCTTTTAATTTTCATAGTTATTGAAGAAAAACTCATTTAATCCAAAAATTAGTTTATATTATGAATTAGTCTCTAAATTAATTATTAGTATCAGTTACCAAGAGTTTAGCTACTAGAAAAGATAGTTTCCAATCATATTTTTTTATCAAAAACATTAGTCATTATTTAAGAATTTTATTATAGTGCTCTGTATTAACTTTATGTTGTTAAGGACTTTTAAGATAGCATATTTCTTAGCTTTTCATTTTAGAACCTTATTATTTGTTTTTAAGAATGAAATTTGTTAAAGATGGATTAACTTGATACCAATTTATATATCAAATGTATTAATAAAAGCATATGATTATGCTAAAATATAACTAATTATTTATAAATTGTAAAAATATCCATTTGTAAATAATTAATTATTTAATAAATTATTAGTTATAAAATTATTAGTTATAAATAATAAATTATTTAATTAATTTTATAATTAATATTTGATTCTTGCTCTAATGTTGAGATTTGACATGACTTTAACATTATAGGAATTTTCACATATACTTTCTATTGGAGTGATGAATAAGAAGCATGCTTATAACAAAACACTTTGAACGAATAACGGTTAAAAGTGACTTATCACCTCTGCATATCGAAATATTATGGTGTTCATGGTGGTATCAAGTGATCACTTTTAAACTCATATGTGACCACAAGAAACATAACAACCAATATTGTTCTAGAAGAAGCTTCCAATGACCAAATGGATCATAGGGATGAAATGCATTCAAACGTAATACATTCAACAACAAATTATGTTATGTGCAAAAGCCACCGAACAACCTATTATCATTATTTTTTTAGAAGGGCATTTTTTATTTGATAACGAAATGTGAAAAATTGAGTTACGGAGGAATCATAAGAAGAAAGATAACTAAGATAAGAAAAAAAAAGAATCTAAGACATCAAAAAGGTTTTAGGATGTCCTAAATAGAAACATGATTAAGGAGTTTGAAGAGAATCACGAGAAGAAAGATAACTAAGATAAGAAAGAAAAAAAAGAATCCAAGACATTAAAAAGGTTTTAGGATTTCCTAAATAGAAACATGATTAAGGAGTTTGAAGAGAAGTTTCGCCAAGTGAAGGGTTAAAAAGGACTTTAAGAACTCTTTGTAATAATATAGACTAAAATAAACTTACCTTTTACTCAATTTAACTTAACTTGGGAATGAGTTACCAATTTGGAGATGAGAATAAGCTTAAAGAAAACTCTTTATAATAAGATTGGAATAAAATTACCTTGCGCTCTTTAGCATGGGAACGAGGAGCCTAGAGATATGAAAATGAGTTAAGTACTTAGATATAGGTCAAACACAACGTCACTCTTGTTTGTACTTAAAAGTTTACCCATTATCACTTATATAAGGAGTTAAGTATGTTTTCATAACAAAACTTAACCTAATTAAAAACAAAAAATGATTCGGTGAAAAAAAGTTGTCTTTTTTTTCATACGTTTTGTAACATCCCAAAAATACAGTAATAACCATATAATAGAATTAATTACATTTCATAATCAAACAGTGCAGTCTTACACTAATACCAACGTTCAAAAACCGAACGGCGTTAAGTACAGAGTTAATTTACAATATTACAGAAATAAGAAAGAGTCAGGATCGAACGGTTTTACAAAACCAATTACCGAACGATCGCTTACAAACAACTAACACCTAATACTACCGAACGACCTAAGGTTCGGCCTTAACTTCAACGTCCACCAGATTCTCCTCTTCAATCACATCTTCCAAAAATGCTTCTCCTTCTGCTCACATCCACACGGATGATCATTGCAATGACAAGACGGTCGTACAAGGACGAGACAACACAAGGAAAATACAGGGTAAGCTTATATAATTTAATTCATACATCAACATAAAAATTAAACATTTCAACAACACAAGAATAGTTCAACACATATAACTATACGAAAGCTATCACTAGACGGACCGTCCGGACTGTATGAATCTGTGTAGCTACAGGCGTTCTTGCACCCGGGTGATGTAGTAACTGGGATACACTCAACAGCTGCCACCCGAGGTTAGCCCTATCCAAAGTACCCCTAAGGACTAGGACCTCCTGCCGTTCCCACACATGACCTACCCTCCTCTACGTGAGGACGAGTACTCATGGAACATCAGGATGAACTGCCAGCATTAGCATGCCTACAGTCATACTTTACCAATTTCAAATATTCAATACATGAGTCGTTCCTCCCCGGAACGCTCGTTCAACTTCACATAATTTTATTCATACTCAATCTTGTTTTCATCTTTCACTATCACTTTACTCAATTTTCTCTTTCATTTCCAATACGCTTAAATTCATCATTTGCTCTAAGAGTATAAAATACCGACCGTTCAAACCCCTTTAGAACAAGGACGAACGATAAGAATGACAATTTTCCCATTCAGAACAGAATAAGACTAAGAGAGTTACTTTTGGATTTAAGAAATGAACTGAGTAAACTAGTGAAATATGTGACGAACGGTATTTACCACGTGAGTCAGTTGAATGAACTAACTCTCTTGAGTTCAAACCAATACTTAAGGAATAGGTCAAATATGGAGGCCTTAGGCCGGATCCAATAAAAGAAGACTAATCAAGAGGTTAAGAAATTATATTTAGAATAGTTCACATACGGAAATCCAATGCCAGTAAATGACCGAACATGGTAAAGGAAAATATTACTGAAGTTGGACGAACGCTATTTCAACAAGCTTGATAATTAAAGACAAGTATGAGCGTTCGGTATAAGACCGAGCACTACTCATTAGGAGCGCTAGGTATAAGACCAAACACTAATTAGTACGGACGCTAGGTGTAAGACCGAGCGCCACTTATTACGAGCGCTAGGTATAAGACCGAGCACTACTAGTCTTAAAGTATGAGGGTATATATATGTATTACTTTATTTCGGATATCCGGGTACAACTATGCTTGGACGAATGCTCAAACATAGTGTTCCACATGAGGACGCTCGTCCTCGATTAGAATTCTCTCCAAATGAAAGAATTCCAGTTTTAAACAGTTTACTAGAAAATCCGAACGGTAGAGGACCGTTCGATGACGAACGTAAATTATCATTATAAGATTGAGCACTACTAGTCTTAAAGTATGAGGGTATATATATGTATTACTTTATTTCGGATATCCGGGTACAACTATGCTTAGACGAACGCTCAAACATAGTGTTCCACATGAGGACGCTCGTCCTCGATTAGAATTCTCTCCAAATGAAAGAATTCCAGTTTTAAACAGTTTACTAGAAAATCCGAACGGTAGAGGACCGTTCGATGACGAACGTAAATTATCATAGTGGACATTTCATATTCAAATTTTCATTTATCTCAAATTCAAATTTCAACACATCGGTTCATAACCTTATAACTTCACTCCAATATCAATTTACATACTTTATAGAATCCATATTTATTATTCATACTCCAAAACGATTACTCATATTCACATTCATACATATCAACCAACATGCACCATATTCACTCAGTCAAACAACGAACGTTCATACAAAACAACTACATACAGATTAAATTAAATAAGCTTCCCTTACCTGGATCAGTGAGTGAAACGTCCTAAACATAAGATTTTGGGTTCGTCCGCCTACAGCTTTCTACCCTCAAAGATCACTTAACTCTTCCAACTAAATTTAACCAAAACAAAATCAAGAATAACTTAGACTATACCTCCTTCATGCAACCAGAATTTGGCTTTGCATGTAACAAAAGAACGCACGACGAAGAAGAGAAACTTACCAGCTCAAACTTGAAACTTGTTCGGTTTAAGAGGAAGCTTGGGACGTCGGGAATACTCCTGCGGTCTCTGAATGATGAACGGAGAAGAGAAGGATGAGTTACAGTAGAGAGAAGGGAAACTTCTAGAGAGAAGGAGGAGGAAATGGAAAAATCAGAATTTGGAAAGGAGAAGGTGCATGCAGAGGAGAGTGGGCTGGGTTTTCAGAAAATCATTTTTGTCTGCCCCACGTCCAAACAGATGTGCGCTCTCCTGTAGACACCTGTCCTCCACTACTGTCTTCCATTCTTGACACCTGGCGTTAGTTTACAGAGTTTTGGGTGCGTTTTAATGATTCTAAGTAGGGGTTTTTTTTTGGGTGCATTAAATGAGATTAAACAGGTGGGATTTGGGTTAAATTTCCAAGGTCTGACACGTTTCCTTTTCTTTGCAACAAAGTGATAGAGGGATAGTATTAGATGTAGTTAAAACAGAGGAGATGGGATGATTTTAATATTTGATATGGCTAGCATTGCTCTTGGAGGAGACACACCAATGGATGGTGATGGCTGTGAATTAATTTCGTTTACTTGTAATCAGCTCTATGCTAGATTTTCAGAATTCACAACAAGCTTCATTTTTAGACATACACCACTCTAACAAATATTCTGATATATATGTAATGCTGAACAAAATTAACTGAACAAAATTAAACTATCAATTAATTATATTATATTATACAAAAAGTATTGAACTACTTGGATTAAAAATTGAATTGTATCATTTTATAATTCAGTTTTAAAAATTGAATCTCTAGTAATTTAGTTAACTACTAGTTAAGTTAAAACTATTTCAATTTATACTTTTTACTTGTTTAAGAGTTTCTAAAGTTGCAGTTGACTTTGATTATTGTTGACTTGGTCGAATTCAGTAGATTTTCTATCGACTCAGCCAACTTTTGCTAAAACCAACCCAGTTTTGACTATGGTAGTCCAACACATTTTCGACCGAATTCGACCAAACATCAGTTGAGACTGACACTATCAAGTTTCGACCATGATCGATGCAGTCGAACTTGACCGACTTTTTTCTGGGTCAACTCATCCAAATTTTTGTCAAAATTGACTAGACTAAGTTTTGACCGAGGTTGTCCCAATTGATTTTCGACTAATTTTTACCTAGGGTTGACTTGTCTAAATTTAGTTGAATTTCAGTCAGAATGACTCATTCGAGTTTCGAAGGAATTTCGGTCTGGGCTCGTTTCAACCTTTGACCCGACTCGATCCATCTCAAACTTTGGCTTAGGTCAACCCGTCTTGACATGCAGTCCTACCCAACCTGTTTAGACATTAGATCTAGCGTGACTCGACTCAACATTTAATTCGACCTAACCTGTCTTAACCTTTGGTCTGACTCGTCATGAATTTGGGTCAAGTCAGCCTGTCTCGACCTTCGATCTGGTCCAACTCGTCTAGACCTTTGGTCTATTCCAGACTATCTCAGAGTTGTGTTGTGTGTCAAAGTAGAAATTAAAGTTCAGTATAAGTATACTGTAGCTTAGTATAACAAAAAAAATAGTTCAATTCAATTCATCTAAACTATAATTTTCAATTTAGTTTAGTTCAAACTAAGTAATTTTTTGTTCATTATATTATTTAATAGTTCGTAAAATTCATTTTACCCACTTGTAGCTATGTTTCTTATATAATGACTTGATGTACACTGTATTCTATTATACTTTCAACATTTTTCGTTATTTAGTAAATCGCATAAGAATCATAATTCCATCCTCTCCATTGATCCAGTTTACGTGCTCACTGCTCAACGATGTGATGTCCTCTTATTTTATTACTTCATGGTTCGGTCAAAGGTGGAGTGGTGCATATTTGGAGAGGCATAACCATTGAACAATTTCTCCTTTTGTGCTGTGGAATATAATCTGATGTTGGCTTCATTCTCTTTACTTGTGTTTTAGCAGAGTGGTTAAATTTGAGGGAAATATTAGTCCATGCACAGGAATATATTCCTAATTGGCTGTAAAATGCTTCATCTCCCTCAGTCCTAGCAAACAAATAAGTAATTACCAAAATATGTGCACAAAATTTCAGTCCCATGGTTCCTTTTTTTTTCTGTGGAATATAGTTTACCTTTTTGAGACAGTTGGAATAAGAACCTTTTCGTGTTCAGGAGTTCTTCTCAATTCCATCATACAGATTATGCTATGCTGTAGAACATCTCGTGAAGTCTTCATGTGCAGATATCAATCATGGTGGTTTGGTACTAGTAGAATGAATAGGTTAATCTCCATAACGTGATTAACCAAAGCACGAATATCTTCAGAGAGATACTCAAATTTAATATGAAACAGTGTCTTGAAGACAATTATAAAGGACAGTTTTTTTGGGAGAGGTCGGAAATACCACAAGCAGGTTGATAAACAGCACAATATGAAAAATAGGATTTTGTAATCTTTTATACGAGATGTTACACCTAAAAACTATATTATAGGGTTCATTATTGATTATGGGTCATAGGGTATATGGTGTTTCTTAGTGTCCATAGAAGAGTGCAGAATGCAAAAAGCATAGTCAACTGTAACTTTCGAACCAGTTTCTTATTTGAGTAATCTAAAGCGGTGAAAGTAGTAAATGTTTTGGCGTTGAGTGGAATCTTCGATAAGTAGTAAATCTGATCCAATAATCCACCTTATAGGGACCAGATTACTCATGGTCCCAGGTGAATATGAATATATACTGAAAATATTCGTGTGATTATGAGCTTACTCTGGAGCTTTTTCTGTATCTGGCAGACAATTTGGAAGTGTCTGCAGTGTTACCTCCAATTATAGTGTTGATTCGTGATCAATTATGCTTTTAACTTTTTTCTGCTATATTGCTTTAACCACTAATGCCAAAGTTCCATCTGAAATTTATTGGTATGTGAAATCAGAATCACTTACTATTCCAACCCCAGAATAGTTTACTCACCTACTTTGCTAACTTCATGTGATGAAAATATAATAACGAATAATAGCTATCAGAGTTTGCAATGCGTAAGCAACCTCAACAGTCCAAATCTCTGCATCAAGTCATGTTTTGTAATAAACATGTATTAGGCGTTGAACATGTGATAACATTGAAGTTTAAAATATTTCAATTAACTGTCTACTTTTATTCGTGTTTATCAACTCGCGATTTCTATATTCAGTAACATGTACGTTGTACCTAAATGTATCTAACTCTATCTTTTTGGTCTGTTTTAATATATGGGCAGAAATTGTACCCATTTGTTAAAGTTTCAGTTCTATTGGAAGTGTCAAATTCGGTGTATGTCTTGTATGGTTGTGAAGAGAGCAAATAGCTTTAAAACTATATTGTTTTATTGAGTTAGTGTTACTATATTTTAACGGTAGTTTATTACTTTTGCTATTTATCATTTCGTTTATCTTCTATTTATATAGATCACCATTGGTCAAAATAATAAACAAGAAAAAACAATATTGTTTCATGGCATTAGATAGGGTATGATTTTCCGCTTCTTATACTTTTTTTTTTTATATATTTTCTTCTTTTCTTTCATCGACTACTAAAACCTTTTTTCACCCTGTTTTTTTTGTAATATCAAAACTCATTTTTTCTCATCATCTATAATTGGAGAACGTCCGATATGTGACAAATATATTGTTAACCTTAAATTTGTAAATGAAGCGATCACAAATGTATTGAAATATATTTAGTAGGAAAAGAATGAAAATATAACAATACTAAAATTATACATATCTTAGAAAACGCTAATACATTAGCATGTAACATCCCAAAATACAGTAATCACTATAATTCAGAATTAATTACAATTAACAGTAATCACAAACAGTCTTTGCATTAAAACAGGATTAAAAGCCTAACGGCATCAGTACAGAGGACGCGTATAAACGCATACAATGAAACCAAGAGTGAACGCTCTATAATACATAAACTAACGTGCACCAAAATACATCAGAGATGAATAAGACGAACGGCCTTACAAAATAGGTGGCCGAACGTTATAACTATGCTAACATATACAGCCTAACTACAACGAGCACTCTAAGGCTCGGCCTTTACTTCAACTTCAACCAGATTGGATCGTCCAAATTTTCTTCTTCCAGCATTGCTTCAAGGGATGCACCACCATCTGCTCACATCCACAACGGATGATCATTGCATTTGACAAGACGGAGTATACATGTACAGTGGACAACACAATGGAAATGCAAGGGTAAGCTTATAATATTTAATTTTATACAATTAACACATACAGTCACACTTCAATTCAAGCATACAACATGAAACTTATCATAAAATAGCATAGCATATCATATATAAGACAGACCGTCCGGACCGTATGAACCATGTAGTTACAAGCGTCCTTGCACCCGAGTGATGTAGTAACTGGGTAACACCAAACAGCTGCCACTCGAGGTTAACCCTATCTGCCCGAAGTACTCAATGGACTAGGGTCTCCTGCCATTCCCACGCATGAATACCCCCTTCTACTTGAAGAGGCGTATCACGGAATATCAGGATGGACTGCGAGGCTTAACTTATCCAGGTTCATACTTTACCATTCAATATTTCACACATCTGAGACGTTCCTCCTTGGAACGCTCGTTAAAATCCATTTCCAATAATTCTTTCAAAGTATCATTCCCATAATAACAAGTTCCCTTTATTCACATTCTCATTCTCTGTTCCATTCTCATATATTAACAACAGGCATCCTTTAATCAAATAAGAACGAACTTATTACAGTGCATTTGACTTCACGCTTCTGAACAAAAGAAACGAACTATAGTCCACTTACGGACGTTAAGAATACTAAAATAGTTTAAATGGGATTGAGTTTAGAAAATCAGAGTAATACTTAGAAAATATTGAGTACAAAGACTTTAGGTTGAATTAAGAGAATAAATATCTTACAGAATAACTTAGATAAAGAATAGTTTAGATAAATAACCAGAGAAGTTAAAGTACAGAAAACAACTCTTACTGTAAATGAACGAACGTTCAGAAATTTACTTTGGACGAACGTCAATTACGTTCGCTCAGAATTCAATAATAAGGACGAGCGTTCAGTTTGAAACCGAACCCTGCTTTGGACGAACGCTAGGTCAATGACCGAGCACAAATCAGAACGAACGCTGGATACAAACCGAGCGCTATTTAGGACGAACGCTTCGGTATAAGACCGAACCCATTCAGACGAACGTTCAGTATAAGGGCGAACGCTCTATAGAACGATCGTTCGACATAAGGCCGAACGACATTAAGGACGAACGCTCGACATGAGGCCGAACGTCACTGAGGACGAACGTTCGACTTAAGGCCGAACGTCACGTATTTATAAAGTTTCAAATATTTATCTAAGCTGAGCTGAAACGAACGCTCATTCACTAAATTGGGGACGCTCGTTCTCGAGCAGAATTCATTCCAAATGAACGAATTCCAACTAAGTTATTTTAATGAAAAACCGAACGGTCTATGACCGTACAGTGACGAGCGTCATTCATAAAAGGGAAGATTAAAATTCCAGATTTCTCAACTTAACAGAATTTTCCAGATTTCATTTTTTCCAACTTTATAACATTCATTCCAGATTTAATTCACCTTCAACGTCATTATCATACAGTTTCAATATCCAAATCCTTCCAAATATATCATAAACATACTCCATTCATATATAATCAATTCAACATGCATTTTAATCAAGATCAACAACACATATCATACATAAAAGTCAGTGTTCATCCATAACAGATCAATCAAAACCAGCATTCGTATCAGATCTCAGTAACCATTCATAACAGCTCAACTTCATGAAATTCATACATGCACAATAACAGTGATCATCCATACAACTCAAATCTTATATTCTTCATTCATGCAACTCAGATCATTCAACATACAGTATAAATTAAACATATAAGCTTCCCTTACCCGGATTGAAATTCAAGCTTGTTCTAGATGTATAAAAATGGCTTCGTCCAACTACGTTTTGCTTAGGATTCTTGACTCTTCCAGAACCAAATCTAACCACAGATTACAGAACTCTTAGAATACCAGTTTGCATGCAACTAAAACTCTATTTTTCCAGAACCTAAGGACGAACTACGAAAGGGACTTACCAGTGTCAGTCTTTGAAGCTGTTCGGTCCAATGGATAGCTCTTAGTGCAGTGGGTGTTCCTACGGTGCTGAAAACGTGATTGGAGAAGAAACGTAAGGATTACAGTAGAGAGAAGTTTAGGGTTTTTAGAGAGAGTTGGAGAAGATGAAAGGGTGAGTTCAGAGGTTGAAGATGAGTTCGTGTAAGTGAGAGAGAGTTTTCGAAAAGTCTGGTTTTGTTAAACCAACGTTCAATTGGAAGAACGTGTCACAGGTTGCCACATGCACACCAAACTCTGATTTAGAAGATTCCAACGTGACAAGTGGCGTGTGTGCATGCAGAGTTTAGTGCGTTTTAATGTTTCAGAGAATGATGAGCGTGGTGATTCGTGCACGTCAGACAGAATGTGATCAGCTTAGGAAGTGGGTTTTAAATGGCTGGGAATGAGGTGGCAAGCATTAAGGGTGAGATGTCAGGATTAATTTAAGCTAATTATTAAGGGTCTCACATTCTCCTAACTACAAAAATTTTCGTCCTCGAAAATTTAGAACTTACCCGTGAATAGGTGTGGATAAAGTTCCTCATTGCACTCTCCACTTCCCACGTTGAATCTCCAGTCTTTTCGTCCCATACAATCTTTACCAAACGGATGTCTTTTCCTTTATGCAGCTTGGTACGTTCATCTTCAATGCGGACTGGTTGTAGTTCCAACGTTCTGTCTTGGTGCAGTTGGATGTTTTCCAGCTCCAAGACATGAGAAGGATTAGATATGTATCTCCTAAGCTGAGACACATGGAAGACCGGATGTAAATTTGATAATTGAGGAGGTAACGCGAGTTCATAGGCTACTGGTCCAATCTTCTTTAAAATCTGATACGGTCCTATGAACTTGGGAGACAGCTTCTTTGGACGAACAACTCTTCCCACTCCAGTGATTGGATTCAGTCTCAAGAATACGTGATCTCCTGCAGCAAACTCCAAAGGCCTCCTTCTTCTATCCGCATAAGATTTCTGCCTGCTCAGGACGTCTTCAATCTGTCTTGGATCAATTTAACCTTCTCGGTTGTTTGCTGGATGAGTTCAGGTCCAGTGAGTACGTTCTCCCCTTCTTGAAACCAGCAAAGTGGCGTTCTGCACTTCCTCCCATAGAGAGCTTCAAACGGCGCCATTCCAATGCTAGATTGGAAACTATTGTTGTACGTGAACTCCACCAGTGGCAAGACCTCATCCCATGCGCCTAAGTGGTCTAGGACGCATGTCCTCAATAAATCTTCTAGTGTCTGGATGGTACGTTCAGATTGGCCGTCAGTTTGCGGATGATATGCTGAACTCATCTGCAGCTTGCTTCCCAATTCGCCTTGCAGTGATTGCCAAAACCGAGATGTAAATCTCGTGTCTCGGTCAGAAATGATGCTTGAGGGCACTCCATGAAGACGAACGATCTCATTGATATACAACTTAGCCAAATTCGTCATTGACATCTTCAAATTCACTGGTAGGAAGTGAGCGCTCTTCGTTAGTCTGTCCACGATCACCCAAATTGAGTCATGATTCCTCACTGTTCGTGGCAGGTGAGTCACAAAATCCATGGAGATGCTGTCCCACTTCCATTCTGGAATTTCCAGTGTTGAAGCAACCTCCTGGTCGTTGGTGTTCAGCCTTGCACTGACAGTAAGCAAGACCACAAAGCGTGCTACATCACTCTTCATTCCAGGCCACCAAAACGATTTTTAGATCTTGGTACATCTTAGTCATGCCAGGGTGCATGCTAAGACGACTGTGATGAGCTTCCTCCAAAATAATCCGCTTCAGCTCGCCATCATTGGGAATGCACGTCCTACCATGATAACGTAACATACCATCTGTTCCAGCATTAAACTCCTTAGCTTTGTCTGTACCGAGTGCATCAAAGATCTTCACCAATTCTTCATCCTCACGTTGCTTCATCCAGATACGATCAAACACGTTGCTGGAAATTCTAAGGTTACAGCACTTGATGCTGTTCGGTTCTAATTCGAACTGCAACCTTAGATCTCTGAAGCTCTCCACCAAATTTAACTCTTTCACCATCATAACCGAGACATGCACTGCCTTCCTGCTTAGAGCATCCGCAACTACGTTGGCCTTCCCAGGGTGATAGAGCAGTTCAAACTCATAGTCTTTCAGAAATTCTAACCAACGCCTCTGCCTCATGTTCAGCTCCTTTTGATCAAATAAATACTTGAGGCTCTTGTGATCACTGAAGACTTGGAAAGTGGATCCGTAAAGATAATGCCTCCAGATCTTCAATGCGAACACAACAGCTGCCAATTCTAAGTCGTGTGTAGGGTAGTTCCTCTCATGGATTTTCAATTGACGAGATGCGTAAGCTACTGCTCGTTTCTCCTGCATCAGTACACAGCCCAACCCTTGATGAGACGCGTCACAGTAGACTTCAAAAGGCTTGGACGTGTCTGGAATAATTAGCACTGGAGCGCTCGTCAATTTATTCTTCAATTCTTGAAAACGTTCTTCACATAAATCTGTCCACGCAAACGGTTGGTCTTTCCTGGTGAGCTGAGTCAAGGGTGCTACTATCTTAGAAAATCCTTCAATAAAACGCCTATAGTAGCCCGCAAGACCAACGAAACTTCTTACTTCTGTGACTGAACGAGGACTCTTCCATTCCAACACTGCACGCACCTTAGCTGGATCCACTGAAATACCTCCAGCCGAGACTACATGGCCCAAAAACTGCACCTCCTTCATCCAAAATTCACACTTGGACAGTTTGGCATACAACTCCTTCTCCCTCAACACGCTCAGCACTGCCCTCAAGTGTTCTTCATGTTCATTGGTCTTGGAGTAGATGAGAATATCATCTATAAAAACAACCACAAACTTGTCCAAATATGGCCTGAAAATACGGTTCATATAATCCATGAACACTGCAGGAGCGTTGTTACTCCAAATGGCATCACCACGTACTCGTAGTGTCCATATCGAGATCTGAATGCTGTTTTCTGGATGTCATCCTCCTTCACCCTGATTTGGTGATATCCCGAACGCAGATCAATCTTAGAGAATACCGTTGCCCCATGCAGTTGATCCAGCAAGTCATCAATCCTTGGCAATGGGTATTTGTTCTTGATGGTCAGCTTGTTCAACTGTCTGTAGTCTATACATAATCTTGAGCTGCCATCCTTCTTTTTCACCAAAAGCACAGGCGCTCCCCATGGTGACACGCTTGGCCTTATGAATTGCTTCTCCATGAGTTCTTCAATTTGCTTCTTGAGTTCAACCAACTCCGCAGGCGCCATCCGATATGGTTGAACTGAAATAGGTGCTGCCGTGGTCACCAAATCAATGGTGAATTCAATTTCACGCACAGGAGGCAGTCCAGGAATCTCTTCTGGAAACACATCCTGGAATTCGTCCACAACCGTTCGTCCTTCAGTGCACTTAATGGACGAACTCTCAGTAATTCCATCCGCACCCTCTCGGTCTTCATGCGTCATGATCAAGAAGCAAGATGCGCCCTCCATAATATCTTCTTTCAACTGACCGAGTGTCACACCCAAACATTCCTCATCTTCTTCAGGAAATACTAACTCCTTCTTGCCACAATCTATGAGAATGCGATTGGTATTTAACCAATCCATTCCCAAAATTATTTCTAAGTCTTTGAGAGGCAAACAGATAAGATTCACCTTGTACCTACGTCCTTCTACCTCAATAGGGCATCTAACACACATGGTAGACGTCCTAACTTCACCCGCAGCTGGTGTTGACACCATCAAATCAAAATTCATCTCGCTCACAGCTATTCCCAACTTATCAACGCACGCCTTCGATATGAAGGAGTGTGTTGCCCCCGAATCAAACAGCACACAACATTGCATTCCATATAACAAGCAAGTACTGGTGATAAGTGTACCTGAACTTGCTGCTTCCGCACCAGTAATTGCGTACACACGCCCAGTAGCTTGGGCTCGACCACCCCTTCCTTGCTGATTTCTTCCTGCGTTTGGCGGCCTCATCACTGCGCGTCCGCCCATATTACACTCATTCTCCAGATGGCCATTTCGCCTACACCGAGTGCAATATTTTACTCCCACCAGTTGAGGGCATGAAGAACGATAATGGGGTCCTCCACACTTGTAGCACACAACACTGCCTTGCTGCCCAGACTGTCCAGCAGGAATCAAGGCTTGAGATCCACTTGTGTTGGCTGCTGGACGAGCGTAAGGGGATCCTCTCTGATTCACATTCCCCCTTGAGACAATTGGCCCCCTTACTGTTTGCTGTTTCTTATACCGTTCCGCCTCTGCCAAATTTTCCAGTACCTTAGCCCTCTCCACCATGGCAGGGAACGTTCGGATGCAAACTGGAAATCACAACCTTCAGATCACTGCGTAGACCATTCTCAAATTTTCTGCACTGCCACTCCTCACTAGTGGCCATTGTATTGAATCGGACAAGGTGTTTAAACTTATTGGTGTATTCTGATACAGACATTCCACCTTGACCAGTTGTAAAAACTCCACCTCCTTTGCAAACTTTACGCTGTCAGGGAAATATTCCTCATAAAACTTATTACGGAATACTTCCCAAGTAATAGGGCGTGAGCGTCTACCAGTATGGCCCTTGTGCTCGCCCACCAATGGCTTGCTTCTCCAGTTAATAAGTATTCTGTATACGCCAACCTGTTCTCATCCGGACACCTTTTGGCGTTAAAAATCCTCTCCATATCCCTTAGCCACTGGTCCGCCTCATCAGGAAGACTTGCCACTGAACTTGGCAGGGTGATGCTGGAGAAAACTCTCCAGACTCCATTCAGCGTTCGGTTGAGCAGCGTTTGAAGAAGATGCTCCAGGCGCACCTCTAGTTGCAGCCAAGATCTCCATCAACTGCCTTTGCGTGTTTTCAGAATTGACACGCGAGGCCTCCAAACCTTGCATAGCAGCTTGGTTTTGCTGCATCAAGGTGGCGTTTTGCTCCAGCAACGTGGTGTTCTGTTGATGCAATCTTTCCACCACGGTTTCCAACAATCTAGTGTTGTTGGACGTTTCGGACTCATTCGGTTGAGGAGGAGGAGGCAATCTAGGTGCCATTTGTTCTCTGGATACAGAGAAAACAAACGATCGTTAGTAATGTCTAAGAGTTAAAATAGTGATAACTCATTAAACATGCAATAAGCACACAGCAAAACACAGTGCACTCATAACCCTACAGTGTCCCTTAATAGAACAAAACTGCTCTGATACCACTAATGTAACATCCCAAAATACAGTAATCACTATAATTCAGAATTAATTACAATTAACAGTAATCACAAACAGTCTTTGCATTAAAACAGGATTAAAAGCCTAACGGCATCAGTACAGAGGACGCGTATAAACGCATACAATGAAACCAAGAGTGAACGCTCTATAATACATAAACTAACGTGCACCAAAATACATCAGAGATGAATAAGACGAACGGCCTTACAAAATAGGTGGCCGAACGTTATAACTATGCTAACATATACAGCCTAACTACAACGAGCACTCTAAGGCTCGGCCTTTACTTCAACTTCAACCAGATTGGAGTCGTCCAAATTTTCTTCTTCCAGCATTGCTTCAAGGGATGCACCACCATCTGCTCACATCCACAACGGATGATCATTGCATTTGACAAGACGGAGTATACATGTACAGTGGACAACACAATGGAAATGCAAGGGTAAGCTTATAATATTTAATTTTATACAATTAACACATACAGTCACACTTCAATTCAAGCATACAACATGAAACTTATCATAAAATTAGCATATCAATATACATATAAGACAGACCGTCCGGACCGTATGAACCATGTAGTTACAAGCGTCCTTGCACCCGAGTGATGTAGTAACTGGGTAACACCAAACAGCTGCCACTCGAGGTTAACCCTATCTGCCCGAAGTACTCAATGGACTAGGGTCTCCTGCCATTCCCACGCATGAATACCCCCTTCTACTTGAAGAGGCGTATCACGGAATATCAGGATGGACTGCGAGGCTTAACTTATCCAGGTTCATACTTTACCATTCAATATTTCACACATCTGAGACGTTCCTCCTTGGAACGCTCGTTAAAATCCATTTCCAATAATTCTTTCAAGTATCATTCGCCCATAATAACAAGTTCCCTTTATTCACATTCTCATTCTCTGTTCCATTCTCATATATCAACAACAGGCATCCTTTAATCAAATAAGAACGAACTTATTACAGTGCATTTGACTTCACGTTTCTGAACAAAAGAAACGAACTATAGTCCACTTACGGACGTTAAGAATACTAAAATAGTTTAAATGGGATTGAGTTTAGAAAATCAGAGTAATACTTAGAAAATATTGAGTACAAAGACTTTAGGTTGAATTAAGAGAATAAATATCTTACAGAATAACTTAGATAAAGAATAGCTTAGATAAATAACCAGAGAAGTTAAAGTACAGAAAACAACTCTTACTGTAAATGAACGAACGTTCAGAAATTTACTTTGGACGAACGTCAATTACGTTCGCTCAGAATTCAATAATAAGGACGAGCGTTCAGTTTGAAACCGAACCCTGCTTTGGACGAACGCTAGGTCAATGACCGAGCACAAATCAGAACGAACGCTGGATACAAACCGAGCGCTATTTAGGACGAACGCTTCGGTATAAGACCGAACCCAATTCAGACGAACGTTCAGTATAAGGGCGAACGCTCTATAGAACGATCGTTCGACATAAGGCCGAACGACATTAAGGACGAACGCTCGACATGAGGCCGAACGTCACTGAGGACGAACGTTCGACTTAAGGCCGAACGTCACGTATTTATAAAGTTTCAAATATTTATCTAAGCTGAGCTGAAACGAACGCTCATTCACTAAATTGGGGACGCTCGTTCTCGAGCAGAATTCATTCCAAATGAACGAATTCCAACTAAGTTATTTTAATGAAAAACCGAACGGTCTATGACCGTACAGTGACGAGCGTCATTCATAAAAGGGAAGATTAAAATTCCAGATTTCTCAAACTTAACAGAATTTTCCAGATTTCATTTTTTCCAACTTTATAACATTCATTCCAGATTTAATTCACCTTCAACGTCATTATCATACAGTTTCAATATCCAAATCCTTCCAAATATATCATAAACATACTCCATTCATATATAATCAATTCAACATGCATTTTAATCAAGATCAACAACATATCATACATAAAAGTCAGTGTTCATCCATAACAGATCAATCAAAACCAGCATTCGTATCAGATCTCAGTAACCATTCATAACAGCTCAACTTCATGAAATTCATACATGCACAATAACAGTGATCATCCATACAACTCAAATCTTATATTCTTCATTCATGCAACTCAGATCATTCAACATACAGTATAAATTAAACATATAAGCTTCCCTTACCCGGATTGAAATTCAAGCTTGTTCTAGATGTATAAAAATGGCTTCGTCCAACTACGTTTTGCTTAGGATTCTTGACTCTTCCAGAACCAAATCTAACCACAGATTACAGAACTCTTAGAATACCAGTTTGCATGCAACTAAAACTCTATTTTTCCAGAACCTAAGGACGAACTACGAAAGGGACTTACCAGTGTCAGTCTTTGAAGCTGTTCGGTCCAATGGATAGCTCTTAGTGCAGTGGGTGTTCCTACGGTGCTGAAAACGTGATTGGAGAAGAAACGTAAGGATTACAGTAGAGAGAAGTTTAGGGTTTTTAGAGAGAAGTTGGAGAAGATGAAAGGGTGAGTTCAGAGGTTGAAGATGAGTTCGTGTAAGTGAGAGAGAGTTTTCGAAAAGTCTGGTTTTGGTTAAACCAACGTTCAATTGGAAGAACGTGTCACAGGTTGCCACATGCACACCAAACTCTGATTTAGAAGATTCCAACGTGACAAGTGGCGTGTGTGCATGCAGAGTTTAGTGCGTTTTAATGTTTCAGAGAATGATGAGCGTGGTGCTTCGTGCACGTCAGACAGAATTGTGATCAGATTAGGAAGTGGGTTTTAAATGGCTGGGAATGAGGTGGCAAGCATTAAGGGTGAGATGTCAGGATTAACTTAAGCTAATTATTAAGGGTCTCACATAGCATATCATTATTAAACTACTATATAAATCCCAGAACAATAAAATAAACCTATAGTAGAAGTTTCTTAAACACGTACTATATATAATTATAAAGTTAGCGCATTAGTTGTTGAATTAATACCATGTTATAAACATTAGAGTGAATAAAAATAAATCATTCAAAAATTCAGAGTCATCTTTGTCTTAAAAAATAATTTAAGAACCACAAACTATATTCAAACAAAGTTGACACCTAAACTCATAAAAACATGTAGTGTACAAAAAGACAACAAAAGTATCATTAAAAAAACATGTAATGTATAATAAGACAATAAAAGTATCATTAAAGATATATGCATCCAAGTCGAAAATAATGTATACATACAGTAAAAAACATACATAAAAGCATTAAATGCTGACATATATAAGATAGACGGATAAATTTATCTTAATCTCACAAAATTAATTTATAAAATAACTTTTTAATTTTACTTTTATTTTGGAATTTTCAACATTATACAAATTTTCTTATAAACATGATTAGCACATCAGCAAGTCCATGATCACATTATACCATATGTAACATCCCAAAATACAGTAATCACTATAATTCAGAATTAATTACAATTAACAGTAATCACAAACAGTCTTTGCATTAAAACAGGATTAAAAGCCTAACGGCATCAGTACAGAGGACGCGTATAAACGCATACAATGAAACCAAGAGTGAACGCTCTATAATACATAAACTAACGTGCACCAAAATACATCAGAGATGAATAAGACGAACGGCCTTACAAAATAGGTGGCCGAACGTTATAACTATGCTAACATATACAGCCTAACTACAACGAGCACTCTAAGGCTCGGCCTTTACTTCAACTTCAACCAGATTGGAGTCGTCCAAATTTTCTTCTTCCAGCATTGCTTCAAGGGATGCACCACCATCTGCTCACATCCACAACGGATGATCATTGCATTTGACAAGACGGAGTATACATGTACAGTGGACAACACAATGGAAATGCAAGGGTAAGCTTATAATATTTAATTTTATACAATTAACACATACAGTCACACTTCAATTCAAGCATACAACATGAAACTTATCATAAAATTAGCATATCAATATACATATAAGACAGACCGTCCGGACCGTATGAACCATGTAGTTACAAGCGTCCTTGCACCCGAGTGATGTAGTAACTGGGTAACACCAAACAGCTGCCACTCGAGGTTAACCCTATCTGCCCGAAGTACTCAATGGACTAGGGTCTCCTGCCATTCCCACGCATGAATACCCCCTTCTACTTGAAGAGGCGTATCACGGAATATCAGGATGGACTGCGAGGCTTAACTTATCCAGGTTCATACTTTACCATTCAATATTTCACACATCTGAGACGTTCCTCCTTGGAACGCTCGTTAAAATCCATTTCCAATAATTCTTTCAAGTATCATTCGCCCATAATAACAAGTTCCCTTTATTCACATTCTCATTCTCTGTTCCATTCTCATATATTAACAACAGGCATCCTTTAATCAAATAAGAACGAACTTATTACAGTGCATTTGACTTCACGCTTCTGAACAAAAGAAACGAACTATAGTCCACTTACGGACGTTAAGAATACTAAAATAGTTTAAATGGGATTGAGTTTAGAAAATCAGAGTAATACTTAGAAAATATTGAGTACAAAGACTTTAGGTTGAATTAAGAGAATAAATATCTTACAGAATAACTTAGATAAAGAATAGTTTAGATAAATAACCAGAGAAGTTAAAGTACAGAAAACAACTCTTACTGTAAATGAACGAACGTTCAGAAATTTACTTTGGACGAACGTCAATTACGTTCGCTCAGAATTCAATAATAAGGACGAGCGTTCAGTTTAAACCGAACCCTGCTTTGGACGAACGCTAGGTCAATGACCGAGCACAAATCAGAACGAACGCTGGATACAAACCGAGCGCTATTTAGGACGAACGCTTCGGTATAAGACCGAACCCATTCAGACGAACGTTCAGTATAAGGGCGAACGCTCTATAGAACGATCGTTCGACATAAGGCCGAACGACATTAAGGACGAACGCTCGACATGAGGCCGAACGTCACTGAGGACGAACGTTCGACTTAAGGCCGAACGTCACGTATTTATAAAGTTTCAAATATTTATCTAAGCTGAGCTGAAACGAACGCTCATTCACTAAATTGGGGACGCTCGTTCTCGAGCAGAATTCATTCCAAATGAACGAATTCCAACTAAGTTATTTTAATGAAAAACCGAACGGTCTATGACCGTACAGTGACGAGCGTCATTCATAAAAGGGAAGATTAAAATTCCAGATTTCTCAAACTTAACAGAATTTTCCAGATTTCATTTTTTCCAACTTTATAACATTCATTCCAGATTTAATTCACCTTCAACGTCATTATCATACAGTTTCAATATCCAAATCCTTCCAAATATATCATAAACATACTCCATTCATATATAATCAATTCAACATGCATTTTAATCAAGATCAACAACACATCATACATAAAAGTCAGTGTTCATCCATAACAGATCAATCAAAACCAGCATTCGTATCAGATCTCAGTAACCATTCATAACAGCTCAACTTCATGAAATTCATACATGCACAATAACAGTGATCATCCATACAACTCAAATCTTATATTCTTCATTCATGCAACTCAGATCATTCAACATACAGTATAAATTAAACATATAAGCTTCCCTTACCCGGATTGAAATTCAAGCTTGTTCTAGATGTATAAAAATGGCTTCGTCCAACTACGTTTTGCTTAGGATTCTTGACTCTTCCAGAACCAAATCTAACCACAGATTACAGAACTTAGAATACCAGTTTGCATGCAACTAAAACTCTATTTTTCCAGAACCTAAGGACGAACTACGAAAGGGACTTACCAGTGTCAGTCTTTGAAGCTGTTCGGTCCAATGGATAGCTCTTAGTGCAGTGGGTGTTCCTACGGTGCTGAAAACGCGATTGGAGAAGAAACGTAAGGATTACAGTAGAGAGAAGTTTAGGGTTTTTAGAGAGAGGTTGGAGAAGATGAAAGGGTGAGTTCAGAGGTTGAAGATGAGTTCGTGTAAGGAGAGAGTTTTCGAAAAGTCTGGTTTTGTTAAACCAACGTTCAATTGGAAGAACGTGTCACAGGTTGCCACATGCACACCAAACTCTGATTTAGAAGATTCCAACGTGACAAGTGGCGTGTGTGCATGCAGAGTTTAGTGCGTTTTAATGTTTCAGAGAATGATGAGCGTGGTGATTCGTGCACGTCAGCAGAAATGTGATCAGCTTAGGAAGTGGGTTTTAAATGGCTGGGAATGAGGTGGCAAGCATTAAGGGTGAGATGTCAGGATTAATTTAAGCTAATTATTAAGGGTCTCACATTCTCCATAACTACAAAAATTTTCGTCCTCGAAAATTTAGAACTTACCCGTGAATAGGTGTGGATATAAGTTCCTCATTGCACTCTCCACTTCCCACGTTGAATCTCCAGTCTTTTCGTCCCATACAATCTTTACCAAACGGATGTCTTTTCCTTTATGCAGCTTGGTACGTTCATCTTCAATGCGGACTGGTTGTAGTTCCAACGTTCTGTCTTGGTGCAGTTGGATGTTTTCCAGCTCCAAGACATGAGAAGGATTAGATATGTATCTCCTAAGCTGAGACACATGGAAGACCGGATGTAAATTTGATAATTGAGGAGGTAACGCGAGTTCATAGGCTACTGGTCCAATCTTCTTTAAAATCTGATACGGTCCTATGAACTTGGGAGACAGCTTCTTTGGACGAACAACTCTTCCCACTCCAGTGATTGGATTCAGTCTCAAGAATACGTGATCTCCTGCAGCAAACTCCAAAGGCCTCCTTCTTCTATCCGCATAAGATTTCTGCCTGCTCAGGGACGTCTTCAATCTGTCTTGGATCAATTTAACCTTCTCGGTTGTTTGCTGGATGAGTTCAGGTCCAGTGAGTACTTTCTCCCCTTCTTGAAACCAGCAAAGTGGCGTTCTGCACTTCCTCCCATAGAGAGCTTCAAACGGCGCCATTCCAATGCTAGATTGGAAACTATTGTTGTACGTGAACTCCACCAGTGGCAAGACCTCATCCCATGCGCCTAAGTGGTCTAGGACGCATGTCCTCAATAAATCTTCTAGTGTCTGGATGGTACGTTCAGATTGGCCGTCAGTTTGCGGATGATATGCTGAACTCATCTGCAATTTGCTTCCCAATTCGCCTTGCAGTGATTGCCAAAACCGAGATGTAAATCTCGTGTCTCGGTCAGAAATGATGCTTGAGGGCACTCCATGAAGACGAACGATCTCATTGATATACAACTTAGCCAAATTCGTCATTGACATCTTCAAATTCACTGGTAGGAAGTGAGCGCTCTTCGTTAGTCTGTCCACGATCACCCAAATTGAGTCATGATTCCTCACTGTTCGTGGCAGGTGAGTCACAAAATCCATGGAGATGCTGTCCCACTTCCATTCAGGAATTTCCAGTGGTTGAAGCAAACCACCTGGTCGTTGGTGTTCGGCCTTAGCACGCTGGCAAGTTAAGCAAGACGCTACAAATCGTGCTACATCACTCTTCATTCCAGGCCACCAAAACGATTTTCGTAGATCTTGATACATCTTAGTCATGCCAGGGTGCATGCTAAGACGACTGTGATGAGCTTCCTCCAAAATAATCCGCTTCAGCTCGCCATCATTGGGAATGCACGTCCTACCATGATAACGTAACATACCATCTGTTCCAGCATTAAACTCCTTAGCTTTGTCTGTACCGAGTGCATCAAAGATCTTCACCAATTCTTCATCCTCACGTTGCTTCATCCAGATACGATCAAACACGTTGCTGGAAATTCTAAGGTTACAGCACTTGATGCTGTTCGGTTCTAATTCGAACTGTAACCTTAGATCTCTGAAGCTCTCCACCAAATTTAACTCTTTCACCATCATAACCGAGACATGCACTGCCTTCCTGCTTAGAGCATCCGCAACTACGTTGGCCTTCCCAGGGTGATAGAGCAGTTCAAACTCATAGTCTTTCAGAAATTCTAACCAACGCCTCTGCCTCATGTTCAGCTCCTTTTGATCAAATAAATACTTGAGGCTCTTGTGATCACTGAAGACTTGGAAAGTGGATCCGTAAAGATAATGCCTCCAGATCTTCAATGCGAACACAACAGCTGCCAATTCTAAGTCGTGTGTAGGGTAGTTCCTCTCATGGATTTTCAATTGACGAGATGCGTAAGCTACTGCTCGTTTCTCCTGCATCAGTACACAGCCCAACCCTTGATGAGACGCGTCACAGTAGACTTCAAAAGGCTTGGACGTGTCTGGAATAATTAGCACTGGAGCGCTCGTCAATTTATTCTTCAATTCTTGAAAACGTTCTTCACATAAATCTGTCCACGCAAACGGTTGGTCTTTCCTGGTGAGCTGAGTCAAGGGTGCTACTATCTTAGAAAATCCTTCAATAAAACGCCTATAGTAGCCCGCAAGACCAACGAAACTTCTTACTTCTGTGACTGAACGAGGACTCTTCCATTCCAACACTGCACGCACCTTAGCTGGATCCACTGAAATACCTCCAGCCGAGACTACATGGCCCAAAAACTGCACCTCCTTCATCCAAAATTCACACTTGGACAGTTTGGCATACAACTCCTTCTCCCTCAACACGCTCAGCACTGCCCTCAAGTGTTCTTCATGCTCATTGGTCTTGGAGTAGATGAGAATATCATCTATAAAAACAACCACAAACTTGTCCAAATATGGCCTGAAAATACGGTTCATATAATCCATGAACACTGCAGGAGCGTTGTTACTCCAAATGGCATCACCACGTACTCGTAGTGTCCATATCGAGATCTGAATGCTGTTTTCTGGATGTCATCCTCCTTCACCCTGATTTGGTGATATCCCGAACGCAGATCAATCTTAGAGAATACCGTTGCCCCATGCAGTTGATCCAGCAAGTCATCAATCCTTGGCAATGGGTATTTGTTCTTGATGGTCAGCTTGTTCAACTGTCTGTAGTCTATACATAATCTTGAGCTGCCATCCTTCTTTTTCACCAAAAGCACAGGCGCTCCCCATGGTGACACGCTTGGCCTTATGAATTGCTTCTCCATGAGTTCTTCAATTTGCTTCTTGAGTTCAACCAATTCCGCAGGCGCCATCCGATATGGTTGAACTGAAATAGGTGCTGCCGTGGTCACCAAATCAATGGTGAATTCAATTTCACGCACAGGAGGCAGTCCAGGAATCTCTTCTGGAAACACATCCTGGAATTCGTCCACAACCGTTCGTCCTTCAGTGCACTTAATGGACGAACTCTCAGTAATTCCATCCGCACCCTCTCGGTCTTCATGCGTCATGATCAAGAAGCAAGATGCGCCCTCCATAATATCTTCTTTCAACTGACCGAGTGTCACACCCAAACATTCCTCATCTTCTTCAGGAAATACTAACTCCTTCTTGCCACAATCTATGAGAATGCGATTGGTATTTAACCAATCCATTCCCAAAATTATTTCTAAGTCTTTGAGAGGCAAACAGATAAGATTCACCTTGTACCTACGTCCTTCTACCTCAATAGGGCATCTAACACACATGGTAGACGTCCTAACTTCACCCGCAGCTGGTGTTGACACCATCAAATCAAAATTCATCTCGCTCACAGCTATTCCCAACTTATCAACGCACGCCTTCGATATGAAGGAGTGTGTTGCCCCCGAATCAAACAGCACACAACATTGCATTCCATATAACAAGCAAGTACTGGTGATAAGTGTACCTGAACTTGCTGCTTCCGCACCAGTAATTGCGTACACACGCCCAGTAGCTTGGGCTCGACCACCCCTTCCTTGCTGATTTCTTCCTGCGTTTGGCGGCCTCATCACTGCGCGTCCGCCCATATTACACTCATTCTCCAGATGGCCATTTCGCCTACACCGAGTGCAATATTTTACTCCCACCAGTTGAGGGCATGAAGAACGATAATGGGGTCCTCCACACTTGTAGCACACAACACTGCCTTGCTGCCCAGACTGTCCAGCAGGAATCAAGGCTTGAGATCCACTTGTGTTGGCTGCTGGACGAGCGTAAGGGGATCCTCTCTGATTCACATTCCCCCTTGAGACAATTGGCCCCCTTACTGTTTGCTGTTTCTTATACCGTTCCGCCTCTGCCAAATTCTTTTCCAGTACCTTAGCCCTCTCCACCATGGCAGGGAACGTTCGGATGCAAACTGGAAATCACAACCTTCAGATCACTGCGTAGACCATTCTCAAATTTTCTGCACTGCCACTCCTCACTAGTGGCCATTGTATTGAATCGGACAAGGTGTTTAAACTTATTGGTGTATTCTGATACAGACATTCCACCTTGACCAGTTGTAAAAACTCCACCTCCTTTGCAAACTTTACGCTGTCAGGGAAATATTCCTCATAAAACTTATTACGGAATACTTCCCAAGTAATAGGGCGTGAGCGTCTACCAGTATGGCCCTTGTGCTCGTCCACCAATGGCTTGCTTCTCCAGTTAATAAGTATTCTGTATACGCCAACCTGTTCTCATCCGGACACCTTTTGGCGTTAAAAATCCTCTCCATATCCCTTAGCCACTGGTCCGCCTCATCAGGAAGACATTTGCCACTGAACTTGGCAGGGTGATGCTGAGAAAACTCTCCAGACTCCATTCAGTAGCGTTCGGTTGAGCAGCGTTTGAAGAAGATGCTCCAGGAGCACCTCTAGTTGCAGCCAAGATCTCCATCAACTGCCTTTGCGTGTTTTCAGAATTGACACGCGAGGCCTCCAAACCTTGCATAGCAGCTTGGTTTTGCTGCATCAAGGTGGCGTTTTGCTCCAGCAACGTGGTTCTGTTGATGCAATCTTTCCACCACGGTTTCCAACAATCTAGTGTTGTTGGACGTTTCGGACTCATTCGGTTGAGGAGGAGGAGGCAATCTAGGTGCCATTTGTTCTCTGGATACAGAGAAAACAAACGATCGTTAGTAATGTCTAAGAGTTAAAATAGTGATAACTCATTAAACATGCAATAAGCACACAGCAAAACACAGTGCACTCATAACCCTACAGTGTCCCTTAATAGAACAAAACTGCTCTGATACCACTAATGTAACATCCCAAAATACAGTAATCACTATAATTCAGAATTAATTACAATTAACAGTAATCACAAACAGTCTTTGCATTAAAACAGGATTAAAAGCCTAACGGCATCAGTACAGAGGACGCGTATAAACGCATACAATGAAACCAAGAGTGAACGCTCTATAATACATAAACTAACGTGCACCAAAATACATCAGAGATGAATAAGACGAACGGCCTTACAAAATAGGTGGCCGAACGTTATAACTATGCTAACATATACAGCCTAACTACAACGAGCACTCTAAGGCTCGGCCTTTACTTCAACTTCAACCAGATTGGAGTCGTCCAAATTTTCTTCTTCCAGCATTGCTTCAAGGGATGCACCACCATCTGCTCACATCCACAACGGATGATCATTGCATTTGACAAGACGGAGTATACATGTACAGTGGACAACACAATGGAAATGCAAGGGTAAGCTTATAATATTTAATTTTATACAATTAACACATACAGTCACACTTCAATTCAAGCATACAACATGAAACTTATCATAAAATTAGCATATCAATATACATATAAGACAGACCGTCCGGACCGTATGAACCATGTAGTTACAAGCGTCCTTGCACCCGAGTGATGTAGTAACTGGGTACACCAAACAGCTGCCACTCGAGGTTAACCCTATCTGCCCGAAGTACTCAATGGACTAGGGTCTCCTGCCATTCCCACGCATGAATACCCCCTTCTACTTGAAGAGGCGTATCACGGAATATCAGGATGGACTGCGAGGCTTAACTTATCCAGGTTCATACTTTACCATTCAATATTTCACACATCTGAGACGTTCCTCCTTGGAACGCTCGTTAAAATCCATTTCCAATAATTCTTTCAAAGTATCATTCTCCCATAATAACAAGTTCCCTTTATTCACATTCTCATTCTCTGTTCCATTCTCATATATTAACAACAGGCATCCTTTAATCAAATAAGAACGAACTTATTACAGTGCATTTGACTTCACGCTTCTGAACAAAAGAAACGAACTATAGTCCACTTACGGACGTTAAGAATACTAAAATAGTTTAAATGGGATTGAGTTTAGAAAATCAGAGTAATACTTAGAAAATATTGAGTACAAAGACTTTAGGTTGAATTAAGAGAATAAATATCTTACAGAATAACTTAGATAAAGAATAGTTTAGATAAATAACCAGAGAAGTTAAAGTACAGAAAACAACTCTTACTGTAAATGAACGAACGTTCAGAAATTTACTTTGGACGAACGTCAATTACGTTCGCTCAGAATTCAATAATAAGGACGAGCGTTCAGTTTGAAACCGAACCCTGCTTTGGACGAACGCTAGGTCAATGACCGAGCACAAATCAGAACGAACGCTGGATACAAACCGAGCGCTATTTAGGACGAACGCTTCGGTATAATACCGAACCCCATTCAGACGAACGTTCAGTATAAGGGCGAACGCTCTATAGAACGATCGTTCGACATAAGGCCGAACGACATTAAGGACGAACGCTCGACATGAGGCCGAACGTCACTGAGGACGAACGTTCGACTTAAGGCCGAACGTCACGTATTTGCAAAGTTTCAAATATTTATCTAAGCTGAGCTGAAACGAACGCTCATTCACTAAATTGGGGACGCTCGTTCTCGAGCAGAATTCATTCCAAATGAACGAATTCCAACTAAGTTATTTTAATGAAAAACCGAACGGTCTATGACCGTACAGTGACGAGCGTCATTCATAAAAGGGAAGATTAAAATTTCAGATTTCTCAAACTTAACAGAATTTTCCAGATTTCATTTTTCCAACTTTATAACATTCATTCCAGATTTAATTCACCTTCAACATCATTATCATACAGTTTCAATATCCAAATCCTTCCAAATATATCATAAACATACTCCATTCATACATAATCAATTCAACATGCTTTTTAATCAAGATCAACAACATATATCATACATAAAAGTCAGTGTTCATCCATAACAGATCAATCAAAACCAGAATTCATATCAGATCTCAGTAACCATTCATAACAGCTCAACTTCATGAAATTCATACATGCACAATAACAGTGATCATCCATACAACTCAAATCTTATATTCTTCATTCATGCAACTCAGATCATTCAACATACAGTATAAATTAAACATATAAGCTTCCCTTACCCGGATTGAAATTCAAGCTTGTTCTAGATGTATAAAAATGGCTTCGTCCAACTACGTTTTGCTTAGGATTCTTGACTCTTCCAGAACCAAATCTAACCACAGATTACAGAACACTTAGAATACCAGTTTGCATGCAACTAAAACTCTATTTTTCCAGAACCTAAGGACGAACTACGAAAGGGACTTACCAGTGTCAGTCTTTGAAGCTGTTCGGTCCAATGGATAGCTCTTAGTGCAGTGGGTGTTCCTACGGTGCTGAAAACGTGATTGGAGAAGAAACGTAAGGATTACAGTAGAGAGAAGTTTTAGGGTTTTTAGAGAGAAGTTGGAGAAGATGAAAGGGTGAGTTCAGAGGTTGAAGATGAGTTCGTGCAAGTGAGAGAGAGTTTTCGAAAAGTCTGGTTTTGTTAAACCAACGTTCAATTGGAAGAACGTGTCACAGGTTGCCACATGCACACCAAACTCTGATTTAGAAGATTCCAACGTGACAAGTGGCGTGTGTGCATGCAGAGTTTAGTGCGTTTTAATGTTTCAGAGAATGATGAGCGTGGTGCTTCGTGCACGTCAGACAGAATTGTGATCAGATTAGGAAGTGGGTTTTAAATGGCTGGGAATGAGGTGGCAAGCATTAAGGGTGAGATGTCAGGATTAACTTAAGCTAATTATTAAGGGTCTCACATATAAAATTTGAATTATATTATTAATTGATTTAATTATGATATATATTCCTAAAAGTTATTTTAAAAATTTGTTAATTTTAAAAATAAATAGATAATTACTTATTTTAATGTGTGCCCTTAAACACATTTTAATCATCTTAAAAAAATTTCTAATATATTTTTAATATATTTATTATTAAAGAATAATTTGTATTAAAAACATTAACTCATATGCTCTATATTTTTTATTTTTAGTTTTATTACCTTACAGTTTCTAATTACTTAGTGTAACATCCCAAAATATAGTAATCACCATAAATTAGAATTAATTACGATTAACAGTAATCAATGCAGTCTTTACAATTAACAGCATTCAAAAGACGAACGGTTAAAGGTACAGCGTTTTCAATATACAGCTCAAAAATAGCGAACGCTCATAACGAACGGTTTTACAAAATACCAAACCGAACGTTCACAATTAATACAGAAATACTAATACATTAACACCTAATGAGCGCTCTAAGGCTCGGCTTTAACTTCTACTTCCACCAGATTAGCGTCATCCAAATTTTCTTCTTCCAGCATTTCTTCAAGGGACGTACCACCATCTGCTCACATCCACACGGATGATCATTGCAAGACAGGACGAACGTACATGGACAATTGACAACACAAGGAAAACGAAAGGGTAAGCTTATAATATTTAATTCATACATTCAACATACACACTCAACATTTCAATGCACACGCACAACATAAAATTTAACATAATATAACATAGTAATTTATATGTATATTAGACGACCGTCCGGACTGTATGAACCGTGTAGCTACAGGCGTCCTTGCACCCGAGTGATGTAGTAACTGGGATACACTCAACAGCTGCCACTCGAGGTTAGCTCTATCCAAAGTACCCCTAAGGAATAGAACCTCCTGCCATTCCCACACATGACTACTCCCTTCTACGTGAAGATGAGTATCACGGAATATCAGGATGGACCAAGCCAGCATTAGCTATCCACCGTCATACTTTACCAATTCAATATTCAACATATATGAGACGTTCCTCCCTGGAACGCTCGTCCAAAATCCATAATCATAGATTCACTCAATATAGTGTTCGCACTGTAATTTGTTATGATTTATCATCATTTTCATCTTTAACTTTAAGAGCACAAGAGGACGAACGTTCAGTCCTTTGAAGAATTAGGACGAACGTCCAAATAAATTACTGGATAGACGGACGTGACTCTCCGTTTGATCAGTTAAATGAACTAACTCTATTGAAGGTATAATGATACTTAGAAAATTTTTTATAACATAGATCTTGGACCAGGTTCAATATATCAAGGATGGTCAATAACACTTAGAATTTCCTTTGTAAAATTTTGTACATACAGAACTGATGCCAGTATTTGAACGAACGTAAGAGGATGAACATTGTAATATTTGGACGAACGCTATTTACATTTAATAAATCAAAGATAAGGACGAGCGTTCGGCTTAAGACCGAACACTTCATTAATGCGAACGCTCGGTAAATGACCGAGCACCAATCATGACGAACGCTTGGTATAAGACCGAGCGTTATTTAGGACGAACGCTTCGGTATGAGACCGAGCGCTATTTAGGACGAACGCTTCGGTATAAGACCGAGCGCTATATAGAACGAACGCTTCGGTATGGAACCGAACGCTATATAGAACGAACGCTTCGGTATGAGACCGAGCGCTATATAGAACGAACGTTCGGTATAAGACCGAACGTTACATAATTATTTTAAAGTTCAAGGTTTTTTTATATACAGCTGAGCTGAACGAACGCTCAGACATTCAAAAGGGGACGCTCGTTCTCGAGTAGAGTTCTTTCCAAATGAAAGAATTCCATTCTAAGTTATTTTAAGGAAAACCGAACGGTCTAAGACCGTACGGTGACGAGCGTCATTTATCAAAGGGAATGATTTAAGTTTCAGATTTCTCAACCTTAACAAATTTCCAGATTTCAACATTTTAACTTATACTTTATACTTCATATGATTCTCAAATTTATGAACTTTATAACTTTCACTTCCAAATTAATTCACATTCAACAATCATCACATTAATAACTCATACATTACAATATTCATCCATCATTCATACGTATCAACTAACATGCAAAACAAACCAGAAATCATATCCGATATCAGTGAACGTTCATAACAGCTCAAACATCATACTTTTCATACATGCAACTCAGATCATACAACAGGCAGGTATAAATTAAACATATAAGCTTCCCTTACCTGGACAGCAGTGTACGTTTAACAGTATAACTTGAATCTGCCCAACTATGACTTTCTACCCTCCAAATCTCTTTCTTACGCTCCTTAACTAAGTCCAACCAAAGAAAACTCAGAAAACTCAGTTTATATCCTTGCATGCAAATGAAACAGGGTTCGTAGTAACTCCAGAACTAGGGTATGGTTTGGAAACTTACCGGTTACAGAATCAAAATGGATTCGGATCAAAATGAAGCTCACTGGTCCGTGAACGTTCCTACGGTCTCTGAAAATTGATCGGAGTTGAAAGGAATGAGTAATAGTAGAGAGAAGATGAAAGTTCTTAGAGAGAAGTTGGAGAAGATGAAGGGTTTGGGTGCTGAGGAAGAAGATGAGTGGTGCAGGTGAGAGAGAGAGTTTTCAAAAATTCTGGTTTTGTTATACTCACGTTCGTTCGAACGAACGTCTCCCAAGCTGACACCTGCACACCAAACTCTGAATTGGAAGCTTCTCCCGCGACAGGTGGCATGTGTGCATGCAGTGTTTAGTGCGTTTTTAATGTTTCAGAGAAATGATGGGCGCGGCTTTCCGTGTATGTCAGAGAGGGATGGGATCAGATTAGGGAGTGGGTTTTAATGGCTGAGAAATGATGTGGCGTGCATAAGTGGTGAGGTGTCAGAATTATCTTTGCTAATTATCCAGGGTCTCACACTTAGTCATTTAATAAATTATTAAATAATAACTTATATTAAAATATTAATTATTTTTAATTTTGTTTCTTAATAATTTCTAATTATTTGATTGGTCATTTAATAAAGTTAAATTTAGAGAAATATATTTTATTTTTACTTATTAAAATATTATCATTTAAAAAATAATATATATTTATTAACCATACAAACTGTTTATATTGTCATATAAAAAATTATCTTCCATATAATTATATTGGTCATTTAGTAATTATTTTGACTTTTATTTAATTGTTATTTGATATTCTTATTTAATATTTATAAAATTATAATGTTTATTTCATATTTGACATTGAAAAAAAGAATATGTATTTTTTTTTACATTGGATATTATATGTTTCTTGATCAGATTTTTTATTTTTGTAAAAAAATAATAATTAACATTTGAAACAATAAAAAAACAGAACGGAATAGTAGGGTTTATCTATAAATAAGAAAGATTAGGTTAAGAAAACCAGAAAGAAAAGCAAAGAAAACAGAGAACGTAAAGGGGAAGCTCATCCGGGTAACGTTCAAACTTGGTTTCTTGGTGATGAAAATCTGTTTCTTTTGCTATTTGTTTGGGTTTTAATCTTTTGCTATTGTGTTGTGGCATACAGGGAATTATGTTTAAAGATTTTCATTATGATAGGAATTCAGCTTCAGCTTTCTTAGAGCAACTGGAGTTGCAGAAAGAATTCATTCCTGTGTTCTCGTTATCCCTCCCTCCTTGAGAACAGGACGAGGAAAAGTAAATGTTTTATTGAATGTTCTCTCAATTCACTGGGTCAAGTTCTTTTTTTTCTGAAGACTAAGAAGATTAAAGACATTGATGATCTCCAACGTGCATGGGAACAGGTTCAGTGTTTTGAATTTGACCTGAATTGGCTCAAACCTTTTGTTGAGTCTGTCCTAGAACTTGGTGAAAAAAAAATCTTTATAAAATTAGATATGGATGCAGTACTTGGATTTCCTTGAATAATTTTTAGTTTTTGTTTTAGTCTCTAAATAAGACAGAAGAGAACTGTTTTCTATGTTATTCCTCTTGTTTCATAATGGTGAGTTTAAATATATTTATAGAGTTTAGAATTTTTGATAATTTTCACATGATTACTAGGTCTAGGTATAATTAGTCTAACTGTACTAAACTCTATCTTTACTATAAAAATTTAAAAAACTGAACTTTTATATCCGTAGTTAACTGCTTCAGTAACTGCTTGCTTGCTTTATAATATAAAAACTTAAATAAAATTTAATTGCATAAGTTACATAAAAAAATTGATCAGAAAAACCTTAACAAAATCTATCCATTTATAAATTGCAATAATATAATAATTTTTAGTAAAAATAAATACTTAAATGAAAAATAATAATAAATTAGTATGATATATAATTATGAAAAGTATGATATATAAATATAAATTCATACAAATGACTAATTGTAACATCCCAAAATTATACAGTCATCAACTATATACTTAGAATAATCACATTAATCAATATGGCAAAACAGTTTTAATATAAAAGGGAGTAGAAATTCATAAATGGCCGAACGGCCTTTCATGTATTAATTAATGAGCGTTTACAAAATGAATGAGGACGAACGATTTACAAAAAATGACCGAATGTCCAAATATTTACAACCAACAAAAGAGCGCTCGCTCAAAGCCGCTCGCTATCCTAACTACACTAACTAAAATAACCGAACGCCTTCACTGTTCGGCCTTCACTTCAACTTCTACTAAGTTATCTTCAGCAATAACTTCTTCTTCAAGCGCTTGCTCCAGAGAAGCATCTCCCTCTGCTCACATCCACACGGATGATCATTGCATTTGACAAGACGGATATACATAGACAGACAACACAATGGAAATGCAAGGGTAAGCTTATTGAATTTAATTCAAGTCAGACAGATATTTCATACTTATCAAATTCAGAAATTAAATTCACAACATATACATTCAATTCATACAATAATTCCATCCAAATCCTGATACTAGACCGACCGTCCGGACTGTATGAATCCTGTGTAGCTAAGGCGTCCGTGCACTCAGGTGGGGTAACTGGAATGCTCATCAGTAGCCACCTGAGGTTAGTCTGTTCTGTCCAAGTTACAGTTATGGACTAGACCTCCTGTCATTCCCACGCATGACATACTCCTCTCTACTTGAGAACGAGCACTCACGGAATATCAGGATGAACCACCATCTAAGCTTACCACGTTCATACTTACAAATCTCAATTTCCATTCAAGAGTCGTTCCTCCCTGGAACGCTCGTTCAAAAATTCACAACCATAGTTCACCTCATATAATGTTCATCATTTTTAATCTTTCACTTTTATTTTCATTTTTGTCTTTTTTGTCTTTCAGTCCAAGTACCTAAAATCACTACCTCTTTATAACGAGAACTAATGTGAGGAACGAGACCGAAGAACTTGCCCTTTTCCAAGATAAAGTAATACCGGCTTCAAGATAAATGGACGACCTATATTACAAGGCGGCTCGACACGGTCGGTCGACCCAGATGGACGACCTACATTAAGAAGGGTGGTCGACACAGATGGATGATCTGTATTGACAATGGTACTCGACACTGTCGGTCGACACAGATGGATGATCTATATTAACAATGGTACTCGACATTGTCGGTCGACACAGATGGATGATCTGTATTAACAATGGTACTTGATACTGTCGGTCGACACAGATAGATGATCTATATTAACAATGGTACTCGACATTGTCGGTCGACACAGATGGATGATCTGTATTAACAATGGTACTTGATACTATCGGTCGACACAGATGGATGATCTATATTAACAATGGTACTCGACATTGTCGGTCGACACAGATGGATGATCTATATTAACAATGGTACTCGACATTGTCGGTCGACACAGATGGATGATCTATATTAACAACGGTACTTGATACTGTTCATTATGAGCTCTAAGTAGAAGACCGACACAACACATACTCGACCAGAATTCTTCCCAAATGAAAGAGTTCAACTATTTCAAAGGAGTTACTAAAAATACCGATCGGTCAAAGACCGTTTCGATATCGAACATTCATTATCATAGAATTTCATACTTAAATTCAACTTACGGTAAACACATTTTTCAGTATAAACTTTCATACATCAATTTACTCAGATTATAGGACAAAATCCATACTTTTTCATGCATCAACTCATCATACAGCTCACTTTCAATTTAATCAAACCATAGAATACTTCATCATTTCCATACATCAATTCGAATCATACTAAAAATCAAATATCAAACATCATACTGCATACAGATTTTCAGAACGCTCATACAAAACATGTAATTCGTATTACATTCATACATCACAGTAAATTACAAGAATTAAACTTAATAAGCTTCCCTTACCCGGATTGTAGTGCACGTCCTAAAAGTGAGTTGTTTCTACTCGTCCAAAGGTGGCTTTCTATTCTCAAGGTTCCTCTTAAACTCTTCAACTAAAATTTAACAAAACGAAAATGGAAGAATTGAGTTTACACCCATGCATGCAGCTGGATCAGGTTTTGTAGTAAATCCAGAAACGATCGCCCAAGGAAACTTACCAGAACTGGAAATGGTTCGGTCCAAAATGAAGCTCACGTCGCAGTGGTCATTCTCACGGTGCTGAAACGTGAACGGAGTAGAGAATGGTGAGTTGCAGAAGAGAGAAAGATCAGAATTCTAGAGAGATGGAGGAGAAAAGGAAAAGTCTGAGTTTGGAAAGGGAGAAGGTGCGCGTAGAGAGTGGGAGATTTTCCAGAAAGTTACTTTTGTTCAAATCCCACTGTCAGACGGACGAGCGTCCCTCTAGACGACACCTGCACCCCACTACTGACTTCAGAAGTTTCTAAATTGACAAGTGGCGCGCATGCAGGGCTCGTTCTCAGTGGATTTTTAATGCATTGAGTTGCGTGGCATGGTGCTTTAATGGAAGCGGAGAGGTGACTAAGCAGAATAATTAATGGGGCGTGACAATCCCCCTAACTACAAAAATTTTCGTCCTCGAAAATTGAAGACTTACCAGGGAATAGATGAGGGTATAAGTCCTTCATGGCATCTTCAACTTCCCATGTAGAGTCGCCTGTCTTTTCATCCCACACCACTTTCACGAGACGAACGTCCTTCCTTTTATGTAATTTAGTACGAACGTCTTCCACCCGAACTGGCTTCATCACCAGCGTTCGGTCTTGTCGAAGATGAACGTCCTCTAGCTCCAATATGTGCGAGGGATCAGCTACGTACTTTCGGAGTTGAGAGACGTGAAACACAGGATGAAGGTTGGATAATTGTGGAGGCAAAGTTAACTCGTACGCAACTGGCCCAATCTTCCTCATGATCTGGTACGGCCCTACGAACTTGGGAGACAACTTCTTTGATCTCAACGCTCTGCCTACTCCAGTAGTTGGATTTAACCTCAGGAAAACATGATCGCCAGCTTCGAACTCCAAGGGTCGTCTCCTCTTATCTGCGTATGACTTCTGCCTGCTTCTGGACGTCTTCAACCTCTCTTGAATTAATTTCACCTTTTCAGTCGTTTGTTGAACGAGCTCGGGTCCAGTCAATAGGTTTTCTCCTTCTTGAAACCAGCAAAGTGGTGTGCGGCATTTACGTCCGTAAAGAGCTTCGAAGGGAGCCATTCCAATACTGGACTGGAAGCTGTTGTTGTAGGTGAACTCCACTAACGGCAAAACTTCATCCCAAACGCCCATATGATCCAGCACGCACGTTCTCAATAAGTCTTCTAGCGTTTGGATTGTTCTCTCGGATTGACCGTCCGTCTGAGGATGGTACGCTGAACTCATTTGGAGTCTGCTGCCCAGTTCGCTTTGCAACGACTGCCAAAACCGAGAGGTGAACCTTGGTGTCTCGGTCAGAGATGATGCTGGACGGCACTCCATGCAGACGAACGATCTCTTTGATGTAAAGCTTTGCCAAGTTGGTCAATGACATCTTCAGGTTGATGGCTAGAAAGTGAGCACTCTTTGTTAAACGATCCACTATCACCCAAATGGAATCGTGATTCTTGAATGTGCGAGGCAAGTGTGTCACGAAGTCCATTGAGATGCTGTCCCACTTCCATTCTGGAATCTCCAAAGGTTGCAGTAGGCCGCCCGGTCTTTGATATTCAGCTTTGGCACGTTGACAAGTTAGACATGAAGCCACAAAACGTGCGACATCACTCTTCATTCCTGGCCACCAGAACGACTGCTTTAAATCGTGATACATCTTAGTCATGCCAGGATGCATGCTAAGACGACTGTGATGTCCTTCTTCCAATATGATTCGCTTCAGCTCTCCATCATTTGGAACGCACGTCCTACCCATATAACGTAATAGGCCGTCCGTTCCAGTATTGAAATGTTTTGCTTGATCTGTGCCGAGCGCGCCTCTTATCTTCATCAATTCCTCATCTTCAAGCTGCTTCATTCTGATCCGGTCAAACACGTTACTGGATATCCTAAGGTTGCAGCATTTGATGCTGTCCGGTTCTAAATTGAACTGCAACCTTAAGTCTCTAAAGCTTTCCACAAGGCTCAACTCACGTACCATCATGGACGACACATGCACCACCTTTCTGCTCAACGCGTCCGCCACAACGTTCGCTTTACCAGGATGATAAAGCAACTCGAAGTCATAATCCTTCAAGAACTCAAGCCACCTCCTTTGTCTCATGTTTAACTCCTTCTGATCGAAGAGGTACTTGAGGCTCTTTTGATCGCTGAAGACTTGGAAAACGGATCCATACAAGTAGTGTCTCCAAATCTTCAAAGCGAAGACGACCGCTGCCAGCTCCAGGTCGTGCGTCGGATAATTCCTCTCATGTATCTTCAATTGCCGAGAGGCGTACGCCACTGCCTTCTTCTCTTGCATAAGAACGCACCCCAAACCTTGGTGAGATGCGTCACAGTAAACTTCGAAAGGTTTGGCGGTGTCCGGAATTACCAAAACTGGAGCGCTCGTCAACTTCTGCTTCAGCTCTTGAAAACTAGATTCACACCGATCGGTCCAGGCGAACGGGTGATCCTTCCTGGTCAGTTGTGTTAACGGTGCTACTATCTTAGAAAATCCTTCTATGAAACGCCTATAGTAGCCCGCGAGTCCCACAAAACTTCTTACTTATGTGACCGAGCGCGGACTCTCCCATTCCAATACCGCTCGTACTTTAGCTGGGTCAACTGAAATCCCATCAGCGGACACAACATGACCCAAGAACTGTACTTCCTTCATCCAGAATTCACACTTAGATAACTTAGCGTACAACTCTCTTTCTCTCAACACTCCAAGTACCAACCTTAAGTGTTCTTCATGCTCTTCACAGCTCTTGGAGTAGATGAGAATATCGTCAATGAACACCACCACAAACTTGTCCAAGTACGGCCTGAAGATCCGGTTCATATAGTCCATGAAGACTGCTGGAGCGTTCGTCACACCGAACGGCATGACCACATACTCATAGTGTCCATACCGAGATCTAAAGGCCGTCTTCTGAATATCTCCTTCCTTAACCCGAATCTGATGGTAACCCGATCTTAGATCAATCTTTGAGAAGACGCTCGCTCCATGCAATTGATCCAGTAGATCGTCAATCCGAGGCAGTGGGTATTTATTCTTGATGGTCAGCTTATTCAATTGACGGTAATCAATACAAAGTCGAGAGCTGCCATCCTTTTTCTTCTTGTCCATTAATTCTTCAATTTGCTTCTTGAGTTCAACCAATTCAGCGGGTGCCATTCTATATGGTTGAACCGAGATTGGTGCGGCTGTAGTCACCAAATCAATTGTGAACTCCACTTCACGAACGGGAGGCAGTCCTGGCACTTCATCCGGGAAGACGTCCGGGAATTCGTCCACGACCGTTCGTCCTTCAATGTACTTATTGGACGAACGTTCAAAACTCTTAGTCCTATCCTCCCCGTCTTCATGCGTCATGATCAAAAAGCAACTCGCGCCCTCCATAATATCTTCTTTTAACTGGCCGAGTGTCACACCCAATTCCTCTTCGTCTTCTTCAGGAAAAATTAACTCCTTAGCTCCACAATCTATGAGAATGCGATTGGTATTCAGCCAATCCATTCCCAAAATTACCTCTAAGTCTTTGAGAGGCAAACAGATGAGATTCACCTTGTATCTATGCCCTTCTACCTCAATAGGACATCTAACGCACACAGTAGATGTCCTGATTTCACCAGCTGCTGGGGTCGACACCACCAGATCAAACTGCATCTCGCTCTCAGCTATTCCCAACTTATCAACGCACGCCTTCGAGATGAAGGAGTGTGTCGCCCCCGAATCAAACAATACACAACATTGCTTTTCATGAATTAAGCAGGTACTGGTGATGAGCGTACCTGAGCTCGCGGCTTCCGCTCCAGTAATAGCATACACACGCCCAACAGCTTGGGCTCGTCCACCCCTTCCTTGTTGGTTCCTCCCAGCGTTCGGCGGCCTCATCACTGCGCGTCCGCCCATATTACACTCATTCTCCAGATGGCAGTTCCTTCTACATCGAGTGCAATATTTCCCTCCAATCAACTGAGGGCATGACGACCTGAAATGGGGTCCTCCACACTGGAAACATCTAACCGGCCCCTGTTGCCCTGACTGTCCAGCAACCACCAAAGCTTGAGACCCACTATTCTGTGCTGGACGAGCGTACGGTGTCCTGTTCCGGTTCAGATTGGGCCTCGACAGAACTGGTCCTCTTGACGCCTGTAGTTTCTTTTGTTGTTCTGCCTCAGCCATATTTTTCTCTAGCACTTTAGCCCTCTCGACCATTGCAGGGAAAGACCGAATGCAAAGACTGGAGATCAACACCTTTAGATCGCTCCTCAACCCATTCTCAAATTTTCTACATTGCCACTCTTCACTGGCCGCTACTGTATTGAACCTCAGCAGATGTTTGAACTTATTTGTATATTCTGAAACCGACATTCCCCCTTGCACCAGCTGCAAAAATTCCACTTCTTTAGCAAAACGGACGCTATCCGGGAAGTACTCCTCATAGAATTTGCTTCTGAAAACTTCCCAAGTAACAGGTCTGTGAGCGTCCGTCAGTATAGCCTTCGCGCTCGTCCACCAATGGCTTGCTTCTCCAGTAAGCAAATACTCCGTGAAAGCCAAACGATTCTCATCTGGACACCTCTTGGCATTGTAAATCCGTTCCATATCCTGCAGCCACTGATCTGTCTCATCCGGAAGACCCTTCCCACTAAACTTGGCCGGATGGTGTTGAAGAAAACTCTCCAAACTCCACTCGGTATGATGAACAGCATTAGAAGACGACGCTCCTGGCGTGCCTCTGGTGGCAGAGATGAGTTCCATCAATTGTCTCTGAGTTTCCTCAGAGTTAGCGCGAGCAGCCTCCAAACTCTGCATGGCGCTCTGATTCTGCTGCATCAGAACAGCGTTCTGCTCCATTAAAGTGGTGTTTTGTTGATGCAATCGTTCCACCACTGTTTCCAACAATCTAGTGTTATGGGACGTGTCAGACTCGCTCGGTTGCGGAGGAGGAGGGAGTCTAGGCGCCATTAGTTCTCTGGACCAGAGAAAAACGAACGTTAGTTAAGTCTAAGAGTTAAAACAATAACTCATTAAACACGCAATAAGCACACAGCAGAACGCAATGCACTCATAACCTACAGCGTCCTTAGAAGAACAAAACTGCTCTGATACCAATAATGTAACATCCCAAAATTATACAGTCATCAACTATATACTTAGAATAATCACATTAATCAATATGGCAAAACAGTTTTAATATAAAAGGGAGTAGAAATTCATAAATGGCAACAAATTTATGTATTTCTACCATCCAATGAATCAGTACAATCTAAGGAAGTTGGTTTACTGGCAAAAGAGATTTGCAAGTCCATAAAATATCATCAAGGGAAGGGAAGGGACCAAGTGGGACTATTTTTGGTCCGGCGACACTCCGACGGCAGTCCGGCGGCCACCGCAAGGGTCCGGCACAGGGAAGGAAGCGGGTGGGAGGAATCGATACTCAAAACGCAAACTTGGTTGGCTGGGCCGGAGGGAAGACGATGCCGTCTTCGGTTCGTCTGCCAACACTGGCGCTGCGACGACCCGCAAACGGAACTGCGTGGCTGGGTGGAAGACGACGGACACCGGCGGCACTGGATGGAGCGAAAACGGCAACGTCTACGGGCGGCGCGTATCCGGCGAGAGCTGTGGTGGCTGGTTCGAAGGAAAGAAGGAAAGAAGGTGCTCCATCAAATGTTCTCCGTTTTCTCTCTCTCTCTCAAAATATTTGAATCTCAAATTTTCGAAACAACCCTAAAATTTGAATCTGCCCCCAATTCTGTCATTGCCACGTCATTTTAATTTTTGAAACGCACACCCCAATCTGCCCGTGCCCGTGCCCGTCCTCGCCACGTCAGCGTTGAAGCAGGTTTCATCAGACTTTCTCAGAACGCAGCAGCTTTTTCCAACCAAAACGTGGGCAGCTCAAACGCTGACACGTGTGCTGTGTCCAAATGTTGTCAAATTTGGTTGTTCGAGTATCTTTTTCCTATTTTTAATAGTAAATCTTATTTAATTCTTAAACAAGTGACTTTCGTAAAACTATTTATTTTAGAAAAAAATTATTTATGAAATGTCTAAAATTATTACTAGAATAAATGTGAAAGCAAAAAAGTTATTTACCAAAGAATAAAAAAAGTACATAAGTTTTTAGTTTTTATATTTTTAAAATTAGAAATATTCTAAACTTGATATATTTTAATTTAGAAAAAATATAATTTGTTAAGTTAATTTGTTTTTTTACATTAGAGGAAAGTTTGACCAAATGCAGTTGTAGTTGTAAAGTTTAAAATTTGATCAAATAAATTACATTAAAATGAGACAGAAGGTAAATTTGAATTTTATGTGTGGAAGGGAATAAATCCGTATTTAGTCCAAATGCAGAAAAAAATAGAACCTTTGAGTCAAAAACGTTTACCCTAACCCCCAATTTCCCTCTTTCTCTGTTTGCACTGCTTCGTTTTGAGCAGAGAGATGAACCCTTTAACACTGGTGAAGCGCACTCAGAATATCAACGCCAGAGAAGCTGCACTCGGAATTGGCGAACAAGCTTCGTGGCACGCCAAGTACAAAGATTCCGCTTACGTATTCGTCGGTGGCATTCCCTTCGATCTCACCGAGGGTGACCTGCTCGCCGTTTTTGCTCAGTATTTCGCTTCCCTTTTCCATTTCAATTCATCAACTCTTTTTATTTTCTTTTTCTTTTAAATCTGAATGATATTTTTTTTATTACTCAGATATGGGGAGGTTGTTGATCTTAATCTCGTTAGAGACAAGGGCACCGGAAAATCAAAGGGTTTTGCGTTTCTTGCGTATGAGGATCAAAGGAGCACAAATCTTGCTGTGGGTAATTTAAATGGGGCTCAGATTATGGGTAGAATTATTAGGGTGGACCATGTTGACAAGTACAAGAAGAAAGAGGAAGAAGACGAGGAGACAGAGCGGCAGAAGAGGGAGGCACGGGGCGTTTGTCGTGCGTTTCAAAGGGGTGATTGTATTCGTGGAGCTAGCTGCAAGTTTTCTCATGATGAGCAAGTAAGATAACTGTTTTATGACAATGTTTGAGAAATGCTGCAAGTTTTCTGATGATGAACAAGTAAGATAACTGTTGTATGATGATGTTAGAATAATGCTGCAAGTTTTCTCATGATGAGCAAGTAAGATAACTGTTATATGATAATGTCAGAGTAATTTGTTTTTCTTTTTCTTTTTATGCTATGTTTTAGATATGTGGATGATAGCTCTATTAACTCAGTGAAAACTTGGAGTTAAGGTCTATATTTTGTAAATTAAATTTTAGTATTCGTATGCAGTGCCTTTTGACTTATTGGAATTAGATTTTTATTGGTCTATGACACTTTGATATTGTTGGTTACTGTTAAGTTTCACTTGCGTGTTTATTCATTAGGAGCAGGTTGTGTTCAAGGGGTTGAGGATTTTGAATGTCTTGCAACGGATACTTAGGTCTATGGTTAGGAGCTTTACGGTAAAGGGTTTTGGCGTTGATATCAAATGTCTTGTATAGGAAGCATGATAGTTCTCCCGATCTCAAAGTTAAGAAGGATGCATTTGATTTGGCCATTAGTTGTTACTTATCATATTGCCAATCAGATTTGGATTGCTTTGGTTTTGGAAGCATGAAAATTGACACTGTAAAATTCTCTCAACAGAAATATCATATGATAATTGACAAACATTCCTTGGTTCTAGCCTAAAATATGTACAAACCCATGACGAAAAAATATGACAGAAGCATAACAGAACCAGTGTTTATACAATTTAGCAAAATTCAAATGATTTATTTTTAGAAAAAAAAGTGATGCATTCCTAAAAGGCTTCCTGATAGATCTCTTTCTACATCTTTAATTGTTTGTAGAAGTTTCCAATGAAGGCCTCAGCTTTGGCAAATAACTCTTGCTCATTATCTGTTTTAATCTCCTCATCTATTTGTTCATTTCACCGAGAGATGAAAGTAAAGGGTTGAATTTTTATGCTTGATTATTGCTTTATATGTTTGGTTTCATATATAACTTGTACTGATACCATACTAGTGAGCTAAAAAGGAAGTCTGGGACGATAATTGTTGTTATAGAATTGAATGATTAGAAGATAATGTAAACAAATTTCACAAAGATTGCAGTTGGAGAACATGTTTTCGTAGATTCATATTTCACTCAGTAAAGTAAGAATTGAATTCACTCCAACAATCATATTAGTTCATTGCATAACATGGTGCGAGCAACTTTTCAGTATCAAGATAAACTTTCATTTGAGTATCATTCATATTTTCCTTATCATGAAGCAGCAAGGTATTACCACATTTCCTCGTAAAGTCTCTTAAGAACTCAAAGGAAAAAAAAAACCACACCCAAATAACGAATGAAAGCGTGACATGGGTTTTGAATTTCAAAACTTGAAATATAAGCTGAATAAAATTGAAGACAACTCATAATTGAACCAACTAAAAGAATTCAATTCAAATAAAAACTCTAATTTTATATTTATTTTATATATTTTATATATTATTGATACAAATTTTATACTTATTGTAACATCCCAATAAATAGAAATTTCCATTAATCAGAACTAATTACATTTACAGAAAATACAGTGCAGTCTTTAAATATAAACAGTAGCTGCTCAAAAGGGTACAGCACGTACATCAATATTTACAGTGATTTCCGTGTTCAGAAATTCAGCCAAAATACAAAACCAGTTCTGAATAATCTATTCTGCACAACTGTATATAGAACTGTCAAAATACAGTACAGAAAAATCTAATATCTACTACGGAACTAATCCCTACTGCTCCGATTTGACTTCAACTTCCATCAAGTTGGCATCCTCCAAAGTTTCTTCTTCCAGCAATGATTCCAAGGGTGCCTCGCCATCTGCTCACATCCACAACGGATGATCATTGCATTGACAAGACGGACATACAGAAACAGCAGACAACACATGGAACATTGCAAGGGTAAGCTTATATTGTTTAATTAATACAACATACATACAGTTCATGATTCAATTCACACATTCATCAAATAACTTAATCATATAATTTAACATATAAATATATATAAGACAGACCGTCCGGACTGTATGAACCATGTAGTTACAGGCGTCCTTGCACACAAGTGGTGTAATAGCCGGGATATACCTAATCAGCTTCCACTTGAGGTTAATCATTCGCCCCTGCTAAGTGAGGGATACGAATGACCTCCTGCCATTCCCACACATGACTACTCCCTTCTACGTGAAGATGAGCATCACGGAATATCAGGATGGACCAAGCCAGCATTAACTAACCACGGTCATACTTTACCAATTCCATATTCAATCATATATGAGACGTTCCTCCTTGGAACGCTCGTTCAATTCCATAATCGTATAATCATATCACATAGTGTTCAACCATCAAATCCTTTCATAGTTATAATCTTTCCATTCTGTGTTCCACTCTCTTAACATTAACGTCATGCATTCTTTAATCAAATAAAACGAACTTATTACAGAACCTTTGATTTCACGTTTCTGAACAAAAGAAACGAACTCTTATTCATTGATGGACGTTAAGAATTCTTAAAGAATTTAAATGAGATTGAATTTAGAAGTTCAGAATAATACTTAGAAGATGTTGAGTACAAGAACTTTAGGTTGAATCAAGAGAATAAATATCTTACAGAATAACTTAGATAAATAACCAGAATATTTAAAGTACAGAAAACAACTCTTACTGTCAATGAACGAACGTTCAGAAATTGACTTTGGACGAACGTCAATTACGTTCGCTCAGAATTCAATAATAAGGACGAGCGTTCAGTTAGAAACCGAACCCTGCTTTGGACGAACGCTAGGTCAATGACCGAGCACGAATTAAAACGAACGCTGGATATACACCGAGCGCTATTTAAGACGAACGCTTCGGTATAGGACCGAGCGCCAGTTCGGACGAACGTTCAGTATAAGAATGAACGCTCTGTAGAACGAACGTTCGACATAAGGTCGAACGACATTAAGGACGAACGCTCGACTTAAGGCCGAACGTCACTTATTTATAAAGTCTTAAATATTTAAACATTGCTGAGCTAGACGAACGCTCAGACCATCAACTGGGGACGCTCGTTCTCGAGCAGAATTCTTTCCAAATGAAAGAATTCCAATCTAAGTAATTTTACTGAAAGCCGAACGGTTTAAGACCGTACAGGGACGAACGTCCTTCATCAGTGGGAAAGAGTAAATTCCAGATTTTTCAACTTTAGCAGAATTTTTCCAGATTTCAACTTTATGAACTTTACAACTTTCCTTCCAGATTTAATACATTAAGATCATACAGATTTCAACATTTGAATCATTCCAACTATACAATCAACATATTCCATTCATACATAATCAAATCAACATGCATTTGAATCAAATCAACCACAACCTGTATAATACATATATCAGTGTTCATTCATGACAGATTCAATCAATCCAATCATCCTAACTCTATAACATTCATACACCTTTTATACATATCCAGATCAACATTCAGAACAAACCAGAAATCATATCCCGTATCAATAATATTCATAATTACTCAACCATCATACTCTTCATATATACATTTCAGATCAGAAAATCATGTAGTAAAAATTAAACATATAAGCTTCCCTTACCTGGATAGCAGTGTACGCCCTAATGCAAAAGTTGGGTTCGTCTTTTACAGCTTTCTACCCTCAGTTTCACTAACCACTCCCACTTGATCTAAACATCAAAACCAGAAAATCCTCAGGTACAGTCCATGCATGAACCGAGAGTATGGTCTCGCATGAAACCCAAATGGTCAGCTACTAAAGAAGGGAACTTACCAGCTTGGATTCCAGTTCTGTTCGGTCCAAAAGGAAGTCCACAGCTGAACGAACGTTCCTACGGTTCTGAATGTTAAACGGAGAGGAGATGGATGAGTAACAGTAGAGAGAAGTTTAGGGTTTCTAGAGAGAAGTTGGAGAAGATGAAAGGGTAATTTCTGAGGAAGAAGATGAGTGGTGCAGGTGAGGGAATGAGTTTTCGAAATCTGATTTTGTTTAACTCACGTTCGTTTGGACGAACTTCTCCCACGCTGACACCTGCATACCAACTCTGAACTGGAAGCTTCCAACGTGACAAGTGGCGTGTGTGCATGCAGAGTTTAGTGCGTTTTTAATGCACTGAGGGTGTGACGTGGTGCGTTTTCCAGTGCACAGCAGAGATGAAATCAGAGTAGTGGTTGGGTTTAAATGGGATTAACATTGATTGTGGTGCGTGTTAAGTGGTGAGGTGTCAGAGTTAATTTATGCTAATTATTAAGGGTTTCACACTTATCTAAAAGAGTTATCATTGAAAACAGTTATATAAATGAATAGCAAAGTAAAAATTTCTTGATTGCATAAAGTCAATACTACAAAAGGTAAACAAATGGAAAATGTTAATGACAAAATTATTCTAGGTTCAGCAACCACGGGAATAAAATAGGCTTTAAACACCCAAAAGAAACAAAAAAAAATAAAAAAGTGTAATTGGTAGTGAAATTTCTCTACTGCACTTTCCAATGTTGACTGAATGATTAGGACTGCACAATGACCCTTCTCTCTAACATCAAAATATTCAATCGGTGAAGCTCCTAGATTATGTTAACCTCTCCAGATTTGGAAATTCAATCACGAATAGTTGGCATTATATGCGTTCACGAAGCAAGGGGAAAGGTATTTCAGAAGTAAATTATTGGTATAGTAATTGTGCATGGAGAAAGGGAAGAGGTTGAAGCGGTGCAAGAAGCTGGAAACTAGGGTTTAGGGCTTGGAGGAAGGGGAAGAGATGGCACAATTAAGAGTTTGCGATGAAGAAGGAAAATGAGGAAGAACGGGTTGCGACAATTGCAAAAATTATGATTTTTGTTTGTGGGTTCGCAGGTCTGTGGGTTAGGGACTCTGTTTTCCAGTGGGAGGAGGAGAGAGGAGGTTTGGTGGCGGAGGGAGGAAGAAAAGAACTGGCATCGTTGCTGACGGAGGATAAAAAGAAGAGGAGGTGGTGGTGGTTGTGGAGAGAGGGAGACTTTCTAAGTTTACAGTATGACACACTAGTAGCCAACTCAGCCTAATTTTAACGGCGTTGGTTTTGGAGGACTAGAAATTATAGTTTTCTTAAGGACAATGATCAAAGTATAGCAAAGTTTGAAAAAGGGACTAAATCTAAAATCGCATGATAGTTGAGAGACTAAAAACATATTTAACCCTAGATTAATTATGTCAAATTAATTCTAAGAGGAACGTATCATTGAGCTTCTGCTAATGTTTGTTGGTGAAAAGACAAACAAATCCCTTCTATATATGTTGAAATCATTATTTTTAAGTTGAATGAAGAAAGATGTGACAAAGTTTGTGTTGTCTTGTTTGGTATGTTAGAAAGCCAAGGTAAAACACTAGAGGTCGGGAGAGATGTTAGAACAATTGGATATTCCTTAATGAAAGTGAGACAATATTTCAATGAATTTTGTAACTCGTCTACCAAAATCATTGAGAGGTCACGATTCCATCTGGGTGATAGTGAACAAGCTAACAAAGAATGCTCATTTTCTCCAACAATTAGAGAATGATTTTGGAGAAGCTGACAAAGTTGTATATCCGAGAGATAATAAGATTTCATGGAGTGCCTACAAGTATTGTATCAGATCGAGATCCAAAGTTCACATCGAGGTTTTAGCAGACGTTACAAGAAGCTTTGAGTATGAAATTAAGGATGAGTTCAACATATCATCCAGATAGATAGTCTAAAAGGATTATTCAATCTTTGGATGATTTGTTGAGGATGTGTGTGCTTAATCATCTCGGAGATTGAAGTGAGGTCTTGTCATTGGTATAGTTCATGTATAATAATAATTATCATTCAAGTATCAGGATGACGCCTTTTGAAGCTTTGTATGGGAGGTGATGTTAAACACCTTTGTGTTGGTACCAGGATGGGAAAGTGGTAACAGTGGCCCCTGAGTTGTTACAGTAGACTACGAATAAGGTAAAGTTGATTCAGGAACGAATGCGAGAAACTCATAGAAGAAAACAGTCTTATGCATATCATAGGAGGAGATTGTTGGAATTTAAGGTAAGACACCAAAGTTTCTTACAATGTATAAGATTCTCAGAAGGATTGCGCCAATAGCTTATGAAATGAAAGTACCACATCAGTTATCAGATTTACATAATGTGTTTGATGTATCACAATTGAGGAAATATGTTCCAATTCTAGATCATGTGTTAGAAGCTGATGATATCCAAGTCCTTGAGGATTTAACTGTGGATTTAGACCAATGTGAGTATTTGATGTTCGGACTAAAGCTTTGTGGAAAATATATTAGGACGGTGAAGGTTCTTTGGGATGAAAGAATGCAAGAAGAAACTTGAGAATTAAACGAGAGCACGAAGAAGGAGTATTTGTATCCAGGAATTGGAAAGAATGTAAGATCTAGGAAAAATGGAAAATATTTTATTATATTTTGGTTGTGTGAGGATAAGGAAAATGAGGAATATTTTATTGTAGTTTGGTTTTGTGACGATAAGACATTAATAATCCATATATGTGCATGTTTTCTTGCATTTTGTTTTGAATGCCAAAGGGGTTCGAATAAGGATTATATAAATGTTTTTGCGGTATATGTAACAACATGCATGTTGGTTGGGTAGGGTAAAGGTTAGTCCTATGCATGAAGAGCCCCTGCTTGAACCATGGCTACAACATTTGGGGATTTATTTCCCTTGTTCATGCTATTGGGCCTGTTATGGTCCGTGAATTGGGATGAAGTTGTTGAGCTCTACCTAGTTTGAGTGGTTTGGTGTGGGAAGTGGTTTAGAGCATTTAAAGAAGTTTTTTTTTCTCTTTCTTCTTTTTCTTCCTTTTATTATAAGCCCAAAAATAATGAGTTTAGGAAATTTGTTTCACGATAGGTTCATAGGTTAAAGGGGGTCTATGGCCTATTATGAGAGATTATACATTTTAGATTAGTAAGGCATAAGGGAAGGAACCCTAAAAATTGTGAATAGTGAATTAAGAGGAAGAGATTCAACCCAATTTGAGTGGTTTGGTAAGGGAAAAGGTTTAGAGCATTTAATTTTTTTTTCTCTTTCTTCTTTTTCTTCCTTTTATTATAGGTCCAAAAACAACGAGTTTAGGGAAACTTATTTTACGATACATGGGTCAAAGGGGGGTCTATGGACTATTTTGGGAGATTATAAATTTTAGGTTAGTGAGGGATAGAAGAAGGAACCCTAGCAGCCGTGAAAAGTGAATTGAGAGGAAGAGATTCAACATTTGCTAAAGCTAAGGCTTGTGTGTGGAAGTAGAGTAGAACAAAGGTTTGTTTTTCCTGGTTTGTAAGGGAAGTTTACTTTTTTATATATATATATATATATATATATATATATATATATATATATATATATATATATATATATATATATATATATTTTGTACAGTATAAAATATTAACCGAGTGGTTACCAACAACCAACCGGATATCCAGGTAATCTGTTTATATCTTATTCTGTTTATATTTTATTGGGCTCATATCAGTTTAGGAAAATAATAAATACAAAGCCAGGGCCAAAAGCCAGGTATGTTCCACTTACGCATTATTCACTCTACGCTACTCTCAAATACTCAATAGGGATAACCATTCGCTAAATATTCAACTAAGAGCCGAGGCTCTTCAAATCACACGCCTAACTTGGGCGTCGGAGTACCTTTTGCAGGTACATCCTCCCACGTCAAGAGGAAGACCGATCGGTTTGTGCCAACACCGATCGGCCAATAGCAGGAGTTTGAAAGCGAGCGAGCGGCCCAAACACATCAACAGGTTAGTCTCTCGGTCCCAAAATTATCCACCGAAACAATTAGTAAGAACATATAGAAAGTAAATAATTTGTTTTCCTAAATAAAATTATGATTTATTAAAAACATTATTAACTCATTAAATATGATTTTTTAGTACCAATACAAATTAATCATCACTCATTAAACATGCACATTTTGTTTATTTTTGTAATTTTTTTAAAATCTATCTATTATGATAATATAATAGACTGATTTGCCTACTCCCATAAAAAAACCAATAATTAAGTTAATAAATCTAGTCTCATTTTAAATAATTTTTATTGAAGTTAAGCCAATAATATTAAATAGAAAAAAATTATTTCAATAACTTGAAATTTTTATTTATCATCTTGTACTCAATCTTTAAAAAGTTCGACAAATTTTGTTAGCAACTGTACATTATTTCACATTTTTACCATAACGACATTATCGATCGATTTATCTATGTTTATTTATTTTTAATTTTTAAATTAAATAATTAAATTTTCTATTTTTACGTATTTATTTAATAATTTACTTCAAAATATAAGTTATTTTTAATAGTAAATCTTATTTAATTCTTAAACAAGTGACTTTCGTAAAACTATTTATTTTAGAAAAAAATTATTTATGAAATGTCTAAAATTATTACTAGAATAAATGTGAAAGCAAAAAAGTTATTTACCAAAGAATAAAAAAAGTACATAAGTTTTTAGTTTTTATATTTTTAAAATTAGAAATATTCTAAACTTGATATATTTTAATTTAGAAAAAATATAATTTGTTAAGTTAATTTGTTTTTTTACATTAGAGGAAAGTTTGACCAAATGCAGTTGTAGTTGTAAAGTTTAAAATTTGATCAAATAAATTACATTAAAATGAGACAGAAGGTAAATTTGAATTTTATGTGTGGAAGGGAATAAATCCGTATTTAGTCCAAATGCAGAAAAAAATAGAACCTTTGAGTAAAAAACGTTTGGACCGCGATATTCCAACAACAGATTTTTAACACTCTTTTGACAACGCCACGTGTCGCCACCTCATTGGTTCGTTTAAATTTTTTTTTTTTAAAACCTATGACCGTAACCCTTATTTTGAGTGAAAATCCTAAAATACCCCTTTCCCTTTCTCTGTTCCATTGCCTTTCCCTTTCTCTGTTCCATTGCAAACGAAGGTCCGTTCTCTTGAGAGGTCGAAGGTTGCGTTTCGTCTCGCTTCGTTCCATTTGCATCCTGTTGTCTCCGGCCAGTTTGGTCTCCTGTTATCGTGCGTAATGGCAAGTTCCGATGACGATTGTCCGACGACTAAGGTAAGTGGTTTTCCATTCCATGTCGTAGCTTGGTTATTCGGTTTGGGCATCACGTAGCATGGTTATTTGATTTGGGTTAATGTTTGGGGTTCGTATCGTTGTGTTGTGGTGCTTGGGTTATTGGGTTTCGTTGTTTTGATGATTTGATTTTGGTTTATGCAGTTGAGTGTTCGTCACACTTTTTCGACAAAGTATATATGTACTTTGAACGAACGCTTAACAAAGGAGCATCGATCATTGATTGCGACAACTCCATTTGCTTGGTTTTTAGATGTCAATGTCAATGTTAAAGTAGGTAGAAATATACTGAGTGAGTTATTGGGTAAGTGGGACGACTGTAATAGTGGTTTTATAGTTGGGAATAAAGTTTTGAATATAAATGAAAATGATATTTATTTAGGGTTGGGACTGAGTACAGATGGTGCAAACATTAACTTAAAGGAAGAGCTGGGCAATAGTGAATGTGTGAAATACATAGGCAAAGGAACAAAGGAATTGAATTCAATATACAAAATTCTAATGCGAAAACAAAAGAAGAAGATTCCTTGTTCTCATTTTTGTAGCCTTTACCTCCTGGTAGGGATAAGTGAGATTTTATTTCCAAAACGTAGCGGGAAAGTGTTTCCCGTAATGTTTAATGTTGTTGACAACTTAAGTGCTTTGGGTAGTTATTGTTGGGGTAGTCTAGTTTATCGTTTTCTGTTACATAGTTTGTGCAAAGCTTCAAAAGGCTTGAAGAAAGGCAAAGGTATTTCAAACGTTTACGTCAACGGTTGTGTGTACATGCTGCAGGTAATTAATAGTATTTGATGTACTTACTTAAAATGTTATTTGAATTAAGTTTGTTACAAGTTAAGATGATTTATTTGTCTTAGGTATGGTTTTTTGAGCTGTTTGTTCCACCAAAAGGTCCTATTGATAAATTTCCACGAATATTGCATTGGATGAATATAAGTGTTGGAGACAAGTTCGTTAAACGGTGTATGGAGACAGGTTTGGTAAGTTGTTTGTTATCGAAAGTTTTGTTATGTTTTCATATATTGACCAAAGTTGTGTAATCTGTAATGTGTTGTTAAATTTCAGGTTGTTGACGATGTTTATGGTGGTCCTTCAACGAAGGATAAGGAGGAATACAGACCAACACCTAAAAGAAAGGATGCTAAACCAAGAGGAAAGAAGAAACAAAAAAGAGCTCGCAGAGAAACTTTTATGCGTGCCTTAGAGGAACAAGAATTTCTAATTGAAGAACTTAAAAGGAGGGTTGCAACTTTGGAGGCACAATTGGCTGAAGAGAAGGCAAGAAGGCAAAATAAAGATGACGTTGGACAAAGTGTGGCTCGTACAGAACCATCTGTGAACACTGGTTTTGTATCCCCTACTGACATTGACGGAAATGAACAATCTTTGAAGACGTATGTTAGGGTTGGATCACGAAGGCGTTACAAGGGAAGAGCACTTAGGACTCCATACACCGGGACCGTAGTGCTTAGAATAAAAAATGAGTGATTTGTGTATTTAGTTGATTGAAAATGTTATTTGGAAAGTAATGAAAATTGTAATCATTGTAAATAGATTAAGAAAACAATGTTCAATGTATTCGATTTGGTTCAATGAAATAAAATTTGAGTTTTGGTTTGAATTGGTCTCATATTTTATCTATTCAATACCATTGTTATTATGAGTTGTGGGTTTGTCGATTTCAGAATGTCGTAATTTTTTTTGTCTCCTAAGTTGCAGGCTTGTTTGTAACATGTTGGTGTTTGAGTGGTCATTTTGAGTAACATGTGATGTGATGTGAGTCCAAGGAGTGTGGGGTGACCCCTCATGAGTTGGGGGAGCAACCTGTGCAAGGAATGAGTGAGAGTGCTGAAAAAAGGAGCTGGTAATCGTTTACAGGACCCCTGTAAACGATTACCCGAGAGAAATTGCCAATTTGTACAGAAAGTCCAACACAGGTACTCAGTCAGGTGAACACAGGTCACCATTGGAAAAAAAAGTGACTTTTAGGCAGTTCTGCACCTGTCTGAGGCTGGTGAAGGTGTTGCAGTGGTGGGAGAGGGTGGGTGGTGATGTGATGTGAGTCCAAGGAGGGTGGGGAGACCCCTCATGAGTTGGAGGAGCAAGCTGTGCAAGGAATGAGTGAGACTGCTGAAAAAGGGGCTGGTAATCGTTTACAGGACCCCTGTAAACGATTACCCGAGAGAAATTAAGAATTTGTACAGAAAGTCCAACACAGGTACTCAGTCAGGTGAACACAGGTCACCATTGGCAAAAAAAGTGACTTTTAGGCACTTATGCACCTGTCTGAGGCAGGTGCAGGTGTTCCAATGGTGGGAGAGGGTGGCTGGTGATGTGATGTGAGTCCAAGGAGGGTGGGGAGACCCCTCATGAGTTAGTGGAGCAACCTGTGCAAGGAATGAGTGAGAGTGTTCAAAAAGGGCTCTGGTAATCGTTTACAGCACCCCTGTAAACGATTACCCGGGAGAAATTGCCAATTTGTACAGAAAGTCCAACACAGGTACTCAGTCAGATGAACACAGGTCACCATTGGCAAAAAAAGTGACTTTTAGGCACTTCTGCACCTGTCTTAGGCTGGTGCAGGTGTTCCAATGGTGGGAGAGGGTGGCTGGTGATGTGATGTGAGTCCAAGGAGGGTGGGGAGACCCCTCATGAGTTGGTGGAGCAACCTGTGCAAGGAATGAGTGAGAGTGTTCAAAAAGGGCTATGGTAATCGTTTACCGCACCCCTGTAAACGATTATCCGAGAGAAATTGCCAATTTGTACAGAAAGTCCAATACAGGTACTCAGTCAGATGAACACAGGTCACCATTGGCAAACAAAGTGACTTTTAGGCACTTCTGCACCTGTCTGAGGTTGGTGCAGGTGTTCCAATGGTGGGAGAGGGTGGCTGGTGATGTGATGTGAGTCCAAGGAGTGTGGGGTGACCCCTCATGAGTTGGGGGAGCAAGCTGTGCAGATTACCCCTATAAACGATTTATGGTAATCTGCACCTGTCTGAGGCTTGTGCAGGTGTTCAAGTGGTGGGAGAGGGTGGATGGTGATGTGATGTACTTTTTGAACACTCTCACTCTCACTCATTCCAGAGCCCTTTTTGAACACTCTCACTCATTCCTTGCACAGGTTGCTCCACCAACTCATGAGGGGTCTCCCCACCCTCCTTGGACTCACATCACATCACCAGCCACCCTCTCCCACCATTGGAACACCTGCACCAGCCTCAGACAGGTGCAGAAGTGCCTAAAAGTCACTTTTTTTGCCAATGGTGACCTGTGTTCACCTGACTGAGTACCTGTGTTGGACTTTCTGTACAAATTCTTAATTTCTCTCGGGTAATCGTTTACAGGGGTCCTGTAAACGATTACCAGCCCCTTTTTCAGCAGTCTCACTCATTCCTTGCACAGGTTGCTCCACCAACTCATGAGGGGTCACCCCACACTCCTTGGACTCACATCACATCACCAGCCACCCTCTCCCACCATTGGAACACCTGCACCAGCCTCAGACAGGTGCAGAAGTGCCTAAAAGTCACTTTTTTTGCCAATGGTGACCTGTTTTCACCTGACTGAGTACCTGTGTTGGACTTTCTGTACAAATTGGCAATTTCTCTCGAGTAATCGTTTACAGGGGTGCTGTAAACGATTACCAGAGCCTTTTTTCAGCAGTCTCACTCATTCCTTGCACAGCTTGCTCCTCCAACTCATGAGGGGTCTCCCCACCCTCCTTGGACTCACATCACATCACCACCCACCCTCTCCCACCACTGGAACACCTGCACCAGCCTCAGACAGGTGCAGAAGTGCCTAAAAGTCACTTTTTTTGCCAATGGTGACCTGTGTTCATCTGCCTGAGTACCTGTGTTGGACTTTCTGTACAAATTCCCAATTTGTCTCGGGTAATCGTTTACAGGGGTCCTGTAAACGATTACCAGAGCCTTTTTTCAGCAGTCTCACTCATTCCTTGCACAGCTTGCTCCTCCAACTCATGAGGGGTCTCCCCACCCTCCTTGGACTCACATCACATCACCACCCACCCTCTCCCACCACTGCAATACCTGCACCAGCCTCAGACAGGTGCAGAACTGCCTAAAAGTCACTTTTTTTCCCAATGGTGACCTGTGTTTATCTTACTGAGTACTTGTGTTGGACTTTCTGTACAAATGGGGAATTTCTTTCGGGTAATCGTTTACAGGGGTCCTGTAAACGATTACCAGAACTTTTTTTCAGCAGTCTCACTCATTCCTTGCACTACTTCGTCCCCCTACTCATCACGGGTAACTCCACGCTTCTTGCGTTCACATCAATCACCAACACCCATCTCCCCACTCAGAAATTGATCAAATCCTTCGCATTAATTACCATTAATTTTAGTGGAAATGCTCTCGTACTTTTCAAATTTTTATTATAATGCTGTGTTCATTTTTCAATCACTAATTTTGTCATTATAACAAACACAAACGCAAAGTGAAAACAATTCATTTCGAAATCCAACCACTATTCTTATTACAAACACATACTGTACATTGTCAAATAACATTAGGTACATATTTCAACATCTTATACATGTCAAAATTGTCAAATAACATTAGGTACATATTTGAACATCTTATACATGTCAAAATTTGATAATTTCTTAGCAATCCTAGACAATGCCGTATAGATGTAGGGCTTCCATTCTGCTAGTGTTCTCGTTGTCCAGGATCCAGTCACACACATATTTCTTTCTAATCCCAAACAGCTCCTCCTGAAACCAACATTTTCCACATTAGAAACCAGGACATACAAGAATATTATCAAACACACAGTTCCAACTTACAGTTGTATATTCAGGCATGCTTTTCCCGTTGTATTTTTCATCTCCATCCCAGATTTCCATTGCTTTCAACATTATTACTCCACAATCATGTCTGAAATAATATACCCACAACATCAGATTACTTTTGCCCATATACATCACAATATAATCCGCCACTACAGTTCAAGAAACTTACAAGTTTGGTTGGGATGGGATATTTGCTTGTTTAACTGTCAAAGGAGCAATACTACCTTCCGGTATATTCATCAGGATGCAAAAAAAACCATGCCATATTTTCAGCCTACCAGTTAACAAAAACAATAAATACTTAAACAATGCAGCGTTATGTCATAATCACACGGTAATCAACAATGAAAGATGTCGAATCTTACAACGGCTGTGTCTATCCTTTTGCGGTCTCTGATCCCCTTCCCCAATGAATCAATCACAAAAATCTCCATTGACCTCAACTTCACTGAATAACACCACCAATGATCATCGTGGACAAATGGCAGAAACAACTACAAAAAATATAAACAATTTCAGTAACACATTTACAACCAAAAGTCGACAAGATTTGCAAATTCAAGGTTACTCACAAAGTCCGCCGTGGGTAATTCTTCAAGTCCAAAATGATCGGAACGCAAATAAGTGTTATAGTTATGAAGCGTGAATACATGGCGATTCTGTGGACGTTTCCTATAATCTGTAAGAATATGGTGCTGTGGACAATTTCAAAATCATCAATAAAAAATCGATCAAAATACTTTCTTCAATCATAAATATGAGACAATATCAAATTTTATTTACCGAGTATAACGGACTAAAATGAAACCTCTTAACAACACCGCACAACCTTTTCTCAAAGTACATAAAGACCGTACAAGCAAAGAACACCACCTACACAATAAAAAATTTTCACATTACTAAAATAAACTATAACATGAAACACAACCAAATGTGACAATACTAACCATGTTATCAACGTATTTCATTGGGGCCAAAGTGTAAATTGAAGTCGTGCTCAAGCTTTGGCCAATTATCTCGCTTACAACCCTAAACATACAAATATTAGTCAATGACAAACAATACATATTCCCCAACCACAACTACAATTCATACCACATACCTGTGTACGTTCATCTCTCTGATGCTGACTGCTGTATACAATTGGTTTACATCAACACTAGTGCTTGGATCACCAACAAAACTCCACAATGGGGGTATAGCCAATGGAACGACCTCCGGTTCTCCTTCATCAGCATCATCTTCTATTTCAATAAAATTAATGTTACGAACAGTTTCATCATCCCCTCTTACTTCAGCATGTGCACCTAGGGGGTCATCAACTTCATTTCCATCACCTTCTTCTTCTCCCCCAACTTCAGCATTCTCCTCACCTCCAACTCCATGTCCATCACCTTCTTCTTCTCCCCCAACTTGAGCATTCTCCTCACCTCCAACTCCACCCCCAACCTCTTCATCAGTGGCACATGCATCTTCTTCATGAAAGATTGGAGTTTGATAAATTTCAAATAGCTCCCTAGTCAGAACTCCAATCTTGGCATTCAATGCTCTGATATGTTCGTTATTTTTCCTCAATCTCTCCTCCGCACCTGCTTCCCATGCCCCGTCATCAGAGCTTTCGTCTTCATCATCGTCTTGGTCAACCTTGGATCCTTCACTCATTCCTCCGTCATCCATGTTGAAAGCTGCACGGATTTCCGGCCTATGACGATCTTCATTTCGTATATACCACTCCATATTTAACTGCACCAATAGCACACAAAAAATTCAGACAAAATACACAATCCATTTTAACATACAAAATAACGAAAAACAAAACACTTACATCTCCGGTCATAAAAATCTTTTCAATTTTTTCGGTCCTTGATTTAAACGGGAACCATCTCATTATGCGGGGGAAAAACCGGTGCGAAGGATGACCATGCAAAGAAAGTCTCTCAACCGCCCAAGCCTAAAACATCATAAAATTATTTCATCAAACATAATTCACAATGTTCTGCACTACATCAAAATAGTGAACTACATATCATATTACCTGCAACACTGCCACATTGCCACTGAGAGTGACTGACTGGGGGATACCTGCTCCCATAATTTTCTTCTTACATTTATTTAAATTCTCTACAATGTGTTTATGTACACCGGTGCACCAATCATATAGACACAAACGGTCTAAGTCATCTAACACTCCAAAAGGCATGTTACAAACATGCCTTGATTTCCTAGGGAAATAGAAAACAACCAAACAAACTAATATATATAACCTACACACTACATCGACTTCAATGTTTTTATCATCAACAATGACATTAAACATGTCTGTCAAGTCCTTCAAACTGATGGTTTTTGATTTGAACAATTCACCAACCAATCCACCAACTACTTCATCAAAGGGAATCTCTAAACCACCTATTTCTAAACCTAAGCTCATCAACACATCAACAACTCTAAACGGCACCAACTTTTGACGAACTCTAAAACTGTTATCATTTCCAACCCACCTGCTAACCATAACCTTCAATAATTTTAAATTCACCTCCACAGGGTTATTAATATTCACACACCACATAAATGGTGTCATCCTAATCCGATCCACATGACACTGTCGGAGCAAACGATTCATTTCAATAATGATGGATGAATCCATCGAGATAAGAAGTCGCCACTACAAAAAAAAATCATAAAAATTTATTACTAACTACAATCCGTAAGATAATTAAATAATATATAAACAAAAAATTTAATTTTTTTCTTACACTTGCTTTTTTCCCTTCCATTGCAACGGCCCTAAGAAGACAACATTCCACACTCAGTTATATCATTCAACTTAATGAAAACCAAAAACATAGAGTAAAACACAATGTCAGGGCTCGCCCATTTTTACTTACACCAAAATGTAAGGGTTTCAACGCACGTTTTGAAGAAGGAGGACAGAACGAAACCGAGGATGGAAGCTTCGAACACGGCAAGAGAACGAAGGCTTGAACGAACGAGAAGACGGACGACACAGCGAGAGAGAAGACGGACGACAGAGAAGGCTTGAACGAACGAGAAGAACGAAGGCTTGAACGAACGTCTGTGGCACCCTAAACCGCGAAACCCAAATTTTGTCAAAATTTAATTTGGAAAGCCCAAAATACCCCTATGACCGTAACCCCTTCTCTGTTCCATTTTCAAATTACTGAGCCAATGGCAAGCTGCCACGTGCACGTTGTCAAAACTGTGTTAAAAAAGCGTTGTTGGAATAACATTTTCCTTGTAAAAATGGTTTTGCTGACTAAGTTGTGTTTGTGAACAACATCCATTCACCACTCCAATTCGAGAGATTTCCGAACACAACGGCGGCTTCACCACTATCAGCCACCATCAAACCATGGCGACCTGAAACTCGTTTCACAGAAATACCAGTAATTTTTCGGCAATCGCCACTTCAGACTTGAGCAATCGTCATATCCCGTTAGGGTTTGCAGACTCTCCATTGTGGAGCTTGCTTCAGGTGAATAATTTGCAAGTCTTGCTTTGTCCGCGCAATGATTAAGCTTTGTTCCCATAGAAAAAATATATTATCCAAATGGGTATTGTTTGCAAAAATGCACAGCACAAATGAGGCGATTCAGGAGGTTGGAGAAGCGAGCGAGAGAGTGAGCAAGGTTATGATGACGTGTCCCACACTGGCACTTGACACTGCTCTTAATCAAACTGGAGTTAAAGTTTCCCCTGATTTAGTTGAAGATGTTCTCAAACGATTTGAGAATGCGGGCATGTCAGCATTTCGGTTCTTTGAGTGGGCAGAGAAGCAGAGAGGGTACTCGCACAGCATAAGGGCATATCACTTGATGATTGAATCTCTGGCTAAGATTAGACAGTACCAGATCGTGTGGGACCTTGTTAATGCCATGAGGAAAAAGGGCATGCTAAATGTGGAGACATTTTGCATCATGATGAGAAAGTATGCTAGGGCTAACAAGGTCGACGAGGCTGTTTACACCTTTAATGTCATGGATAAGTACGATGTGGTCCCAAATCTTGCTGCATTTAATGGTTTGTTAAGTGCTTTGTGCAAGTCCAACAATGTGAGGAAGGCTCAGGAGATTTTTGATGCTATGAAGGGTCGATTTGAACCAGACGCGAAAACTTATAGCATTTTGCTGGAGGGGTGGGGAAAAGCTCCCAATCTTCCCCGGGCAAGGGAGGTTTTTGGAGAGATGGTTCATGCTGGGTGTGATCCTGATGTTGTTACTTATGGTATAATGGTTGATGTTCTTTGCAAAGCAGGGAGGGTCGATGAAGCAGTTGAGGTTGTGAAGGAAATGGATGAGAGCAATTGCAGGCCTACATCTTTCATTTATAGTGTCCTGGTTCATACTTATGGAGTGGAGCACCGAATTGAAGATGCTATTGATTCATTCCAGGAGATGGAGAGGAAGGGAATCAAGGCTGATGTTGTGGTTTATAATGCCTTGATTGGTGCCTTTTGTAAAGTAAATAAGTTTAAAAATGTGCGCAGGGTCTTGCAGGAGATGGAGATCAATGGCGTTGCGCCGAATTCAAGGACCTGCAATGTTATCATAAGCAGTATGATTGGTCAGGGACAGACTGATAGAGCTTTTAGAGTTTTCCGCCGGATGATCAAGTTATGTGAACCGGATGCTGATACTTACACAATGATGATAAAAATGTTTTGTGAGAAAAATGATCTGGAAATGGCTCTGCAAATATGGAAGTTTATGAAGTCAAAACAATTTGTTCCAAGCATGCACACCTTTTCTGCCCTTGTCAAGGGGCTGTGTGAAAAAGGTGATGCCGCAAAAGCTTGTGTTGTGCTTGAAGAGATGATAGAGAAGGGAATTCGACCATCACGTATTACGTTTGGGAGGTTGAGACAGTTGCTTTTAAAGGAAGGGAGAGAAGATGTGCTCAAATTTCTTCATGAGAAAATGAATCTTCTTGTCAAGGAGCCTTTACATGATTAAAAAAGGTGAATGCAGTTGGCAACTAGAAACATATAGCAAGCTTTGAATACTATTTTGTTGTCAAAACAGTTTTGTAACCACAGTTTTGTATACTTGGGATCTGCCTATTATGTAATACAGAAATCAGACCGCTTAACTTACTGGTAGACTTTTTCCTTTACTTATTCACTCTGATTTCTGTTATTATAATTTTTTATGTTGCTTCTTTTCATAAGATTTTCCTTTTACTTTGGCAGATATGCGGATACTGCCAAGTCCTTCCCAAATATAAAATGCATTGATGATCAAACATTGTATGCCATGTCATTGCTGATGAGATCACAAGACCATTATCCACTAGATTTTCGAATGTGACATAATGATGCCCTGCATGTTATAGGGAAAACTTCCTCTAAAGTTAGAATATCTCTAAATTAGCATGGGTGTATTCACCCTTTGAATTTGAGTTAAGATTTTATGCTTGATGATCGATGAAGTTTTATTGGAAGTGAGCGGGGGTTAAAAGTATTTGCTTTGGATTTGTCCCTAGTGAATTGGAAAATATCCTGATTATCATTTAGTGAAGAAAAACCTTGCGCTAGTGGCTGTTCATGATCTCTGACAAATCAGTGATGTCACTTACCCTGCTGGTAAAGCTCCCTTTAAAACTTACTTTTATTGATCGCAGACTTAGAATGATATTCTTAGATTTTCAGTATGTTGTTTCTTTTGGCCTAAATTTTCAGCTGTTAAAATGCCATTTGAGGTGGGTCTGCATTTTATGATGTCACTTTGTTACTAGCTTATGTTGTATATAATTTAATAATGTTCTACATGATACAAATGTGTTAATTTTCTGCAAAACCGGAATCAAATTAAGCATTGTTATTGGGACTAGAAAAATTATTATATTACACTTAGTTGGATTGATTTTAATCCTTGATTAAGATAAAGGTTGCAGTGTAGTTGCACCGGGTTCTCCACTTTGACTCTAAGATCATCCAAAATGATTTTCATCCAGAGTCCTTCACACATTCCTTGAGCAAGGGCTCAAAATTCAGCTTCTGCACTAGAACGTGATACTCTATCTTGCTTTTTGCTTCTCCATGTTACCATACTATCTCCAAGAAATACACAATATCCAGAAGTAGATTTTCTGTCAGTAATTGAACCTGCATAGTCAGCATCAATATATATCTTCATAGTCAATGTGTCTTCTCTTTTGAATAATAGCCCCTTTCCTAGACTTGACTTCAAGTATTGGAGAATTTTGTCAACTGCTTGCATGTGTCTCTCTCTTGGATCATGCATAAATTGACTCACTACACTAACTGCATAAGCAATGTTTGGTCTTGTGTGTGATAGATAAATCAATTCCCCACCAATCTCTGATATTGGGCCTTCTCTACAGGAGCACTTTCTTCACTTCCAATTCTGTGATTCTGTTCTATAGGAACTGTTGAGGTTCTACATCCTATCTTTCCTGTTTCTTTGAGGAGATCAAGAACATATTTCCTTTGGGAGATGAAAATTTCGTTCTTGGAGTAGGCAACCTCTATTCCAAGAAAATATTTGAGTTTTCCTAGGTCTTTCGTTTCAAATAGAGCTGCTAATTTTTCTTTTAATGCCAATTTTTCTGTTTCATCATCTCCTGCAATAATCATATCATCCACATGGACAAGCAACAGAGTGAGTTTACCTGTAGAAGAGTGCTTTATGAAGGAAACCATTGCTTTTGTAAATCTTCCAAACCATGCTCTAGGGGATTGCTTAAGACCATACAATGCTTTCTTCAAGAGGCATACCTTGTTTCTTTCATTTTTCACTTCAAGACCTGAGGGAATCTCCATGTATACTTCCTCATCTAGATTTCCATGAAGAAAGGCATTCTTCACATCCAACTGGTGTAAGTCCCATCCAAAATGGGCAGCCAAAGCGAGAAAAGCAAGAATAACTCGAACTGTATTCATCTTTGCCACCGGGGCAAATGTCTCCTCATAATCAATCCCATATGTTTGGGTATATCCTTTTACCACCAATCTAGCTTTATATCTTTCTATTGTCCCATCTGCCTTATGTTTCACTGAATATCCATCTACACCCTATTGCCTTCTTGTCTCTTGGCTTATCAACAATTTCCCAAGTGGAATTTCTTTCTAATGCATTCATCTCTTCTTTCATGGCTTGATTCCAATGTTCAAGTTTCATGGCCTCCTGGATTGAGGTAGGAATTTTTGTGGCATCAATGGTAGCAATAAAACTTCTGTGCTTATCAGAGAGATTGTTAGTGCAAACATACTGAGAAATAGGATATTTAGCACATGATCTTCTTCCCTTTCTCAATGCAATGGGTAATCCTTAGTAATACTTACGGGTAAATCCTCAGTAATACTTACCTCCTCCTCATTGATATCTTCAGGGATCCTCGCCTCTTTAGTAGACAATTTTTCTTGCTTGAGAGTCGAAGTGGGTTGTTCTCTTCTTTCATATTTTTTGCAAAAAATTTTGTCTTCTTCCTCTTCTTCCTCACTGTGGACTATGGTAGCTTTATTGCTGAAGTCTTGGGCATCCTGCAAAGACAAACATGGTAAAGACAAGAAGGAGAGTTCATCCACTTTAAGTGCTTTCTCCCCCTGAAGTGGTGGACTGACATAAAAGGATTGTGTTTCATGAAAGGCGACATCCATGGTGATAAAGACGCGACGACTTTGAGGATGATAACATTTGTACCCGTTTTTATTAGAATGATACCCAATAAAGACACATTTAAGAACTTTGGGATCTAATTTACCACGATTAGGATGATGAGAGTGAACAAAAACAACACATCTAAAGACTCGACTAGGTAAACTCGTTAGTAGGGAACAAGAAGGAAGAAAAGACAATAGAGACTCTATAGGACTAATGCCATTTAAGATATGAGTGGATAACCTATTGATGAGATATGTTGCAGTTAACACAGCTTCTCCCCGATAATTTTTTGGAACAGACATTTGAAAAAGAAGAGCTCTAATTACTTCAAGAAGATGACAATTCTTTCTTTCTACAACCCCATTTTGTTGAGGGGTGTTAACACAAGTTAGTTCCTGAACAATACCATTATGAGACAAAAAATTGAAAAATTCATGATTCACATATTTAGTATCATTATCAGACCTGATTCTTTTGATATTTTTTTCAAATTGATTTTGGACAAGATAGAAAAAATTAACAAAAATTTGAAAAACTTTGGATTTATTTTTCATAAGGTATGTGATGAGTCAATATTTTCTCAATTTCACTTAGCTTATTGTACCGAATTTAATCAGGGAATTGTGCTTAAATGTCCAGTATTTTCCCATTTTTCTTAATTGTGTTTAATTTGATCGGAAATTCAAATTTTAATTAATTTGAATTATTTGAGCTAATTATTTGCATTATTAATTGTAGGGAAATTGTTGGATAAATTTTGGAACATTTGGAGGTCAAAAGAAAGATGCCACATCAAATATATTTTAAAATAAAATGAAAGAGAGGTGTGGATTTAAATTGGGGGGTGCACATTGAGAAGCTGGATTCGTTTGGAGAGGTGCACACGGTGAGCAGCCACGCGTCCTAAAATGTTTCTTCATTTTAAAGCAGCCACATGCCATAGGTCACGGCCCACATAATGGAAAAGAGGTGCAGATTTTAATTCTCGGTGCTTTCCACTCTACACATAAACTTTTGACTTTTCAATTGGACATGAGAAGCAACTCTCGGTGTGTGCTTATTGGAGGGGCCCTCATGGTTTTGCTACAAAATTAAAAGCACACGGCCTAGGGCCCATGAAGCAGCATAGGAGCAGGTGGTGTCACGGTTTGGGCCATTCAATTCTTCTAGAGAAGAGGCCTTCACACGTTCCAGCAGTAGGGGCTGTAGTTGGACAGCAAGCACACGGAACTGTAAGGGTGCACATCCAGCTTTCAAATGGAAAAGAATTCCACACGTTCACGGTGCATTCAGCAACTTGGAGAGATTCGGCCCACACTTGGCAGCACCCACGGTCCCATTTTGTTTGGCACGGTCCAGCAAATTTTGGAAAGGAATCCACGTCCAGCTTGGAGAGAATGGAGGGAAGCGGTCCAGAGTTGAATGGAGAGGTGCACCTAGCACATTAACGCCCAGCAGAGGCACGAGGAGAACACACAGCCGCCACAGTAGAAAGGAGTGTGACCTAACGGGGGAACAGCTACCAGCTTCACGAGAGTTTTCCTTGGAGCAAATTTTTTTTCATATATTGTAGAAATGGAAGGTTACGGGTGACGGCCTGGACGGGTTTGATGTGCACACTTGGAAGCTCCAGCCGCCACTCTCTCTCATTTTATTTTCCAGCTGCCGTGGATGGCTCTTTGCTTTGCTTTTGAATGTTATTTTGAGGCATTTTAATGCTTATGCTTGAACTGAGTTTTTTTTTACGTTGTCACAATGGATGAGAAATGAAGCACATTTACTTCTCCGTTTAGTATTCTTTTTGCAAGCACAAAGGGATGAATGAAACATCTTGGTTTTTATTCCAGTAGGGAAATCAGTTTTTCTTTTCTTTCTTTAGACAGTAGCAACACAAATGTTTTCTTCTTTCTTTTGGATAAGTGTGGATGATGAGCTGAGAGAGAAATGGAGCGGTGATAGAGAATGAACATACGGGAATGGTGACTCTCGGCTTGCTGGAAGAAAAGTGAAGCGTGACTCACTTTGCATGAAGAGATGGAACGGTGATTGACTTTAGGAGAGTATTTCTATTAGCTTAGCTGGAGTAGAGAATGAAAGGTGGACACTTGGAAAGAAGAGCACGGTGTAGTGTTTCTTTCGGTTTGGAGCACAAGCATGGGAGCGTCCTGGAATGAAGCGGTAATGAGTTTTTAATTTCTTTCTTGGAGAAAGAAGTGAAATGGTGACACGTTTAGGAAGCACGCAAGGGGGAGAGAGTGGTATGCGGTTGCTGTGAAGGTGGATGGTGTCTTTAATTTTATTCAGAGAATAAAAAGAGTGGATTAGGATAAAGTATAGGGTGATGGGACATTTGGCAGAAATTGTTGGAGGATGAAGAAGTGATTTAAATGTGGTAGGTAGGAGCTGGATGAGCACGGTCACGTGGAGCTCTCGGAGGGCAGATTCATTTTCTTTTTAGAAGCGCACAGTGATTGATGATTTCACTTGGAGAAGTTGGCTGATTTCATTTTTATCTTTACTGTTCATGAATTTACTTTTAAGTGTTATGTGCGTGAATGATATGCGTTGGGGAATGTCTTCAATCAGCAATTTATTTCTTTACCTCAATAGTTGCATTTAATAGCTGAATTGCATTTGCTGAAGTGTCTACTGCATCCTAAGTGGTTAACGCCCTTTTTTCCAATTAAAGTTTAGTCTCGCTACATGTGCTCATGAATCGTGTTTTCATTCCAACTATTTTACTTTCGCTAAATTGTGCTTCTGTTGATGCGTTGAATTCAATAGTGTTAGATGAGTTTTCAGATTTTTCTAGTGCATTTAAATTAGTTCACACATCTTGCTTTAGGACCATTCAGTTTACTCTCTTTATTTAATTTAATGTTTTCAATTGTATTCGGTTGTGTTTAATTTTAATTTTAGCTTTAAGTTTTTCCGCAACAAAAAAAAAATCACAAACCCCCCCCCATGTGTTTGACCTAAGACTCGAACCACATTTGGTCCTTGAGAGACGACCTAGGAGTCACTTCCTAGTCTATACTGCATTCTTATATGCACAACTTTTGTGGGAGGTGCGACCCTCACAACAAAATGGCGCCGTTGCCGGGGACCAATGGTTCGGTCTTAGGTCTTTCTGTTGTGTTAGTATGTGTTGTGTTTTGTCTTGTGTTGTGATGTGACGTGACGTGATGTTCTGTTGTGTGTGTGTGTTGCATGTATAAATGTGTTGTGTTTTATTTGTTTCGTGATTTTTAGTATTATTCTTTTTCCATGTCTACCTATTTTGATTTCGTGAATACTGCTTGTTTTGCTAGTGCCTCTGATTATGATTCTCCTTCTGCATGTTACTCTGATTGTAATTCATATTCTGCTGATTTCTATGTTGAGAACAATATGACTCATCCTCTAATTTA
>NC_142173.1:42105195-42175271 GCF_029865625.1 Vigna umbellata
CGTCTTAACTTGAACACCACACCCAGAAAACCTTCCATAGATCTTTTCACACTCCGGGTATGGCTTCACATAAAGATTATAGAACCTAAGCCTAGAAGGCATAATCAAATCCTTCAACCCAAACTCAAACCCAATGGCACCTTTCCCCCTCAAACACTCTACCACACTGTACCTAGCCACAATCTGCTTCTCAAAATTCACACCCAAATATTTAGGCACCTCAGCCAAACACTCTACACTACACTTCATCCTCTGCACAAGAAACTCAACCTTCCTTTCAACATCCCCAACCTCGTAACAAATCACCCTAGGCTCCTTCCAAATAACCTTCAGAGCATCCCTTCGAGTCAAACCATACCCACACAAACAATCCACTCTTAATTTCACCTCAAAACACGCTCTCATCAGACCCGAACCTATAACCCTCTCTTTGATACTTTCCCTGCATTTCAAACTCTCTATCAGTCTCAAACACCGCGTAAGCTCTCCAATTTCCATCCCCAGAATCCTCGGGTCCCGCGAGATCTCGCTCCTCATCTCACGATTGGAAAACCCTAGCTCCTTGATTTCCCGAAACAACGGCATCAGCCTCTGCTCAACACCGAGCGCCAAAACCCTAGGAAAGGAACGGACAACGAGATCAATCTCGTCCCGGGGAATTCCGAACCCCGCGAGAAAATCTATCACGATCGCGATTTCGTTCTCGCTCGTGACAACCACGTCGGGGAACCCTTCCAGAATGCTGGCCACGGTGGCGTCGGAAAACGCGAAATCGGTTTTGAGCGCGTTGAGCTTGGGTGAGAGTTGGAGCGGGTCGAGATGTAACTTTGTGGAAGAGAGGAGAAGGTTGAGGAGGGTGGAAGGGGAGAGTGTGGGGAAGCGCGTTTGGAGATGGGGGAGACGGGATTGGAGGGTGTGGTGGAAGGAATGGTGGAGGAGGGAGGGGTTGGTAGTGAGGAGGGAAACGATGTCGTTTTGGGGGATGCGGAGGGAGAAGAGGGTGGTGAGGGAATGGTGGAGTTGAGGGAGAGGGGCTTGGAGAAGGGAAGGGTTGCGGGAGAGGAAGGAGGGGATGAGGGAAGAGGGGAAACCGTACTTCTGGAATAGGTTCGCCACCGCAATTTTTTTTCTGTACTGAGAGAAAGCGGAAGTGCTTCCGAGGAAACGCGCGTTTGCATATTTCGCGCCCAACGTCATTCTTTGTGCTGCCAAAAGCTCTGTCTGTGGCCTCAACCGTGATTTGTCTTCGTTGTGGTTGTGGTATTAAGCCGGTGATCCCTAAAATTAATAGTATGTATGGGTATATTCGATTAAACCAACTGATAATTTTGGAAGTTAATAAATTCATTAAAAGTGCCTCTATAAGTTAATTAATAATCTAGTTTGTAAATACAAAATAAAATAAGTATATAAATTTTAGGCTTAAATGCTTACTTCGTCTCCGTCCACATTAAGTGGTGAATTTTCTTTAGTATCCGGTTTTAAAAATGAAGACATTAGGTTTTATGTTATGCAAAATATATGAATAAAGTTCACAAAGAAAGAATAAGTTCAACAAATCATCAAATAAAAAACTGAACAAGAGATAGAAAAAACTGGACAATAGAAGAGAAAAAGTACAACCACATCAACATGGACTTAACGTCGTTGCTATCAACTTAATGGAAATAACTTTATTCATATATTTTTCATAATATAGGAATCCAATATTTTCGTTTTTAAAACCGGATACTAAACAGAAATTCAACTCTTAACATAACCATGAAGTAAACATTTAAGCCTAAATTTTATCATATGAATAAAAGTTAGTCTAAAAGAATATATGTAATATATAATTTTAAATTATAAAATTTAGTAATAGGTTGGTAAAGAATTTTTACGAAAAAAATCACGTGTTTTAAATTTGATAAGTTCATATACAAAAGTTGTATAGAAAATATAGTCTTAATGTTGTATGAAGCATTTATGCTTAAATGCAGACAAAAAAAATTCAACATCTTACAATGGTTCTAAAAAATATTTGAAATTGTTATTTTCATCTTGAAGTTTATATAAAGAATATCTTGTGAAAAAAAAAATATTGAAATGTCTAAGAGAAAGTTTTTAGGGTTATATTTTCAAACAATTCTTAACTTTTTGGTTTGTGAGCAAGAATAATACCGTTGTATTTGTTAATAACTTAAAAGAGTGTTTATTATCTTATAGTCATCTTAAGACATCATTCTATTTTCATTAAGAAAAAAATTGTGATCTTTAAATCACGGTCTAAACAAAGTGTTTAATTAGGTATAATTTGATTCAAAAATGCTAAGTTGTTTAGTCAAAAGTAATTATGTTATAAGAGATGCCTTAAGTTGTTATAGGTCAACATGTCTTGTGTTGACTTTGGAAATATATATATATATATATATATATATATATGGGGTTTGCTAACGCGCGTATGCCTGTTTTTAGTTGGTACATTTTAGCAATGTATACCGGGTTTTAGTAGACAAAAATACCCTTATATATCATGGATTCTAAGTTTTAAGGTTACGGGTATTTTAATAATTTTCATTCTCAAAACTTAAAAAAAAAAAACCCCCAAACCGTTACTCACCTCTCTCATTCCTCTCAATCCTTTCTCTTTCATCTCTCTCACTCCAACCTTTTTTCTGTCATCCCTACTGTAGCCCCAATTGAAAAAATCAGAAACACTTGCCTTTAAACAATTTGACTTTGTAAAGAGTTGAGTCATTGACATATTCACCTTCAGGCAAAGGTTCATTCAAGATCTCTTCAATTTCACCATCTTCACTAATTTCTCTAATTTCATCATCTGCATATGTTGAACCATCATCTCTAAAAAAAACCCTCCAGGCCAATTACCAATTCTTTCGAATGTCATTATGCTTGTGAAAATTAGATAAAATTATATACGACAAAAATTATAAAATGAAAACTCATTATAAAGTCATTTTTTGTAAGAAATTGTTTAACAACGAGTGTTTCTGATTTTTTTCCAGGCCAATTACCAATTCCTCTGATGTCATTATGCTTGTGAAAATTAGATAAAATTATATAAGACAAAAATTATAAAATAAAAACTCATTATAAAATCATTTTTTGTAAGAAATTGTTTAACAACAAGTATTTTTGATTTTTTCCAGTCAATTACCGATTCCTTTATGTTTGTGAAAATTGGATAAAATTAGAGGAGACAAAAATTATAAGATCAAAACTCATTATAAAATCATTTTTTTGTAAGATTGTTTAACGACAAGTGTTTCTGATTTTTTTCAATTGGGCTACAGTAGGGTGTTTCTGATTTTTTCAATTGGGACTACAGTAGGGATGACAGAAAAGATTGGAGTGAGAAAGATGAAAGAGAAAGGGTTGAGAGGAATGAGATAGGTAAGTAAGGGTTTCGGGGGTTTCTTTTTTTTTTTAGTTTTGAGAATGAAAATTATTAAAATACCCTTAACCTTAAAACTTAGAATCCATGGTATATAAGGATATTTTTGTCTACTAAAACCCGGTACACATTGCTAAAATGTACCAACTGAAAAACAGGCGTACGCGCGTTAGCAAACCCATATATATATATATATATATATATATATATACACACACACACATATATAAAGGATTATAGCAAATACTTTTTTCAAAGCTTTGTATAAAAAAATATCTTGTTAAGAAAAAGTTAAATAAAACTAGAGTTGTCAAAACGTTTCCAATTTTAACATTCAAAGCCTTAAATCTTTTTGTGCCATAAGCTTTATAAGAACATTGTTTATATTTTATAGTTACCTAAAAGTGTTTATAATCTTTATATTCATCATAAAACATTGTTTGATCGAAGTTATAGCCATTAATCAAGACACAACCTTTTCTACCTAAGAATGACAATGCAAGGCAGGCCATGCAAGCTAACTCGCGTGCCTATAAGAAAAAATGCGAGGCAAGCTAAGTAGTTTAGTCTATTTGCCCATTTAAGCCCACCCTGCATAACCCACAACTCACTCAAGTTAACAACGAGTTGGCCCGCATTGACTTATATTCCTGAAATCCATTAACACCAACATAACACGTCGTATGTCTTTCTTCTAAGAAACTTGCTCATTTTCATTTCTTCTCCAATCCATCCAAAAGTAATTTGATCATTCACATTCAGTCCATCCAAATATTATTTTAGCCATTTATAGCTAAAATAACTCAAATATTATGTTAGACATAAGTGGTTGTATATTCAAATAACATTCTAAGTTATTTTACCCATAAAATGGCTAAGGTCGAAACAATACTCGCTTGTATCTTCATAGCCTTAGTATGTTTAATAAAACTCAATCAAGTTGATAAAGAATTGAATGTACTATGGAATTTAAAGACGAACCAGTATAAAAAAAATCAAGAGTTTTCCTTTCCTTAATCCTTTTATATTGCATGTAATTTATTAACTATTCTAAGCATGAGAGATTTGTTAAAACGTCTTTCAAAAGGCTTTTTACATGACATGTTGCTAAAGTTGAAGTTGTGTTTGACAACTCTTCATAAGACACAACTCTTAACATTCTTGCTTAATAGTGTGTTTGTCTTGCTTCAAATTTCATTTGTATGAATCTATTGAACACAATTTTTTGAAAAACTTTTAAAGTTTATTAAACACAACTCAACTCTTCCTTATTATGATTTTGACCTATTTTCATAGTTTTTGTTTGTACCTTTATGTTTTAGGAAAGAATCCCAAAAAAAAACTCCATTTTTTATACATTGAAAACTAGTACAAAATTACATAACAAATATGAATAAGAATATGGAAATGGGGAGGTTTTATAAGAAACTATGTGATTTTATCACAATTTATGATCACTTTATTAGATGTTAACCAATTTATACATAAAATAACATTTAATTTACATAAATGGTTAAAAGAATAATATGTACATAAAAAAAATTAGTATAATAAGAAGACACCCCATATGAACATGACTAATCACACTATCTTTCTTAATAAAGGTAGAAACCATCAAAGAAGGCAAATAAAAAGCTAACAATATGATTATTTTGACTTGGTTAAGAGAAACGAAGGAATGAATTGTCCCTGATTTATACAAAATATCAACCAATTCACAGTTTTTAGGAAAACTTTACATTGATGTATATTATTTGTTTTCCACTTCAAGTAAACCTATCCACTAGTTCCTTGTTATAAAAAGAGTGGAAAGGTATGAGAGAATATATGAAATGGAATTCTGTGAAGGATGAAGAATATGTTTGACAATTTCAAGCTTCCAAGAGAACAAACTTCTAATTCCCAAGGATAGTTTATCATGGAAGAAGTTTAAGTTTGTGTTTTGTAGTCAATGATGGAAATACAAATATGACTCTCACTTTTTTTATACGATTTGAAGGAAAAAAGAAACGTGAATTTGTGAGATTTATGAGAAACAGGTCTTCGTGAAGAGAAGAGGAGAGAAAGACAACTCCTAACATGCTAAATTACCTATTTATCCTTGAGTTTCCATTCTTTCATTTCACCCTTTTCACTATATATTTTTTTGTGTTTTTTCAATGTACATGAAATGCATGAAAGTTGTGTAGCATATAAAGATTCATTAACAAGATTCCTAAACATGAATAGTTCAAATTTGTCGTTGACCATGACCATGGTAACTAAAGCTTTCAATACACCATTAAACTCATGAATAAGTGGTTGGGTTTAAGGTATTTATGTTGTGAGAGTTCAAATTTATGGTGCATCTTGGTTTCCTTTACTTGTTAAATTTATTGTTATTCTAGTGTATTTACGAATGTGATTCCCATATGATTTGTTTACTTTGTACGGTGCATTTGTGAATGTTGATGTTGGCTTCGGTGAAGGCCCAATTATAATCAAACGTGAGATGTGTGTGAGGTAAGAACAAAGTGATTATGGTAGATTTTCGCATGCAAGAAAAGTGATTGATGACCAAAGAACACGAGAGAATTGATTTTGAACCATAGAGAATTGATTATCCTATGTGTATTTTTTATGAAAAATGATTCTCTCGTCTCTTTTTTTTAAGCATAGTTGATTATTCTTTTTTCTCTAATGTTAAAATTGATTATCTTTTGTTTTCATCTCCTTCTTACTTTTGAAATCGTAATAAATGCTTAAAAATGCAGCTTACATTGCATTTTCTTGGATGCACAATTTCTCTCCTATGTCACTTGTGCTACATCTAAGATGATGCACCTCAATGTGGAGTTGCTCACACAGTGTCCCTAAAAACCATAGTTAAACTCGAAAAATGGTAACATTATAGCATGTCATTGTTGCTTTCTTCTTCTTTTTTGCTCTTGAAAACTTATTTTAGACCATTACTTTAAACTTTTGCATATTGTAGTGATTATGATGAGCTTTTAGCACCTCCATAATAAAAAAAAGTAAATTAAAAAAAAATTCTCTACTAGTATAAAATCATTTTATACAAAACAAAAAGTCTAAATAATGTGTTTAAAATAATGTAAATGGTTATTTTTGTAAGACAACTAATGTCATTATTTTTCTTAAAAGTTGTTATAAAAAATACTTTTTACAATATATTTATTTTTTTAACATTTAAAATATATTATAAATTTAAAATATTTTCATTAGAAAAAAACTTTTAAAAAATTATATATAAAAGGTTGAAAATTCTATTTTATTTCAATATAATTTCATCAATTTCAACTTTTTTTATTTTAAATAATAATTCACATTTGATTTTATCATAATTTACACTAATTACATTTTATTTTATATTATCTTTTTAATCAAGGGTAAAATTGTAATAATCTAATTTTATCAATTAAAATATTTTTTAAATCTATCAAGCTCATCACGTCACGCACCAATTTTCATAATTTTTTCTCTCATATTCCTTCATTTCTCAGTATCTTTTTCTTAATCCAAACAACATTATTTTCACATCTTTTTTCCCTTAAATTCACTTTTATAAATCCAAACACAAGTTAAAGGAGTTCTCCTTTGTGACATTTGCGAGCAAAAGATTTGTTAGAGGAACATCAATTCTCATTAGATTCAAAAGTAATTAGAAAATGCATGAGAAAGTTATTTATGGATTGGATAGTCTCCTTTATACTCTAGCCTAAATGAAGCTAAAATTCAATGCTACTTAAATGAAATGGAAATGTAATCTCGAGGGCACTCTCTTATTGGAGTAGCTTGCAAGACAAGTCTTTCTGTTTATTTGCAAGCAAGGAAAGAGACTTGCAATGCAAGCTTCCCATATGATGAGGTGACACCAACGTAAGCTTCCTAATAACATGTGATGTGACACATTTCTTACACCATGTGGTGCCTACTTGCTTTTCTTTAGGGTGGAGCTCGGTAGACCTTAATTAGTCCAAATTAAGGCTCAATTTTGAACAACAATAGTGATATGCCTCAAATAAGAATACTTTATCATTTCCTTTCTCAATTAACTAATAAATAACAAATTATTTAAAATTTTTTATCTAGAACTTATATCTTAGAATAAATAAAATAATCATTTCAATCTCACATGAAATAGTTCAAGAAAAAAACATGTATTTATGAAAAATATCACAAGAGTTAGATTCTCACAACTCAATATCCTTGTATGTCTCATAAATTTGATATTACAACATATAAAGGAGAAAATGATGACATAGAAAAATCACACACTCAAAATAAAATTTTGATCGATACGATTTGAGGAAGAGAAAACAATACATTAATGAAGTGCATAGAAGGGAGAGGAGAACATTGTAACCATGTGCCTTAAGTAGCAAGATGCCTTTTCTCTCTCAATACTCAATTTTGTTTTGTATAAAGTGAGAAAATAAATCTATTTAGGACAATTTATACTTAACACACGAAGGTTAATATCCTAAATAAACTCCTAATTGAATGAATTACTAAAAATACACTAATTCCATCCTTTAAAAGTTTGATATTTAATGTTATTTTGAATTAAAAGCATATAAGTTTTTACAAAAATTTGCAATATAGAAACACAATCTATGTCTATTATTAAATAACACATACCACATATCTATTGTATTTAATATTTAATATTTTTTCTACACAAATTATTTTGGAATATAAGAAATAAACATAATATGAAAATGAAATCACGGATTGAAAACAAAATTAAAGAAAACAAAAATATTATTTTGTAATAGGGGTGACAAAATGGGTTAGTTCAACTGTTTTGACCCAATTTACCATTAGTTTGCCAAAACTGAATTGAGTCGGATTGATTCATTAGAACAAAACCAACTAGAATTTATAACCTGTATCGCTAAAGGTAAACAGGTAGACAACCCACCCATTTTTGTTTTTTTACTTAATTTTTATTACTTTTTTAAAATTATTATTTTTAAAATTGTTTATATATATATATAATAAATTTTAATCATATAAATATTTTTTAAGTTTTTAATTGTTAATTAATGTTTTTAATTGGATAAATTAAAATTATATTTACATGTTAAATTATTATATTATAACTAATAATTAGAACTTTGAAAGTATTAATAATTTAAATTACAGTAATATTATATATTTACATCTCTAAAATAATATAATATAAAAAAATAATCTTTTTAATTATATTTTATTTTTATTTTTAATTTATAGAAAAGAATATTGGGTCACTCCACTTGCATTTTGTTTGACTTGTTAATTTAGTGGACTAGACAAATCGCGTCAAAACAAATGGGTGTTGCTCCCTCCACCCCCACACATCTCTTCCTCCACCTCCCCTTTACTATTTTGCCCCTTCCTCCACCTTTCCTTTACTATTTTGCCCCTCAGTAAAATTTTATTTTTAAAATTGTTGTTTTTTAATTTTATTCATTTATAACATATTTCACTGATAACCTACGTAGTTTCTTGTATGAGTAAAATATTTTTCTACAAAGCTTGGTGATCGTGAAAAGAATTATCAAACAATCTTCTTCTTGTTCTCGGTGCAGAGTGTCCTTGTCGTGGTTCCTCTCCAGGTACGTAGTCACAATCCTTCCAATAATCCTAAACCCTAAATCCTTCCCATACTTCCAATAATCCTTTTAATATCCAAGCCTATAATCCTTGCATGAGCCGCAAAACGTAGTAAAATAAAAACGAAACGTAAAAGGAACACTGCCTATGGACGGATGACATCCTTCAACGGATGTCAACATCCGTTTAAGGCAAAACGGATGTCGACATCCGTTTAAGGCAAAACGGATGTCGACATCCGTTTTGCCTTCAACGGATGTTGACATCCGTTGAAGGATGTCATCCGTCCAGAGGCAGTGTTCCTTTTACGTTTCGTTTTTATTTTATTTGTTTATTTTATTTACAGTAATTTATATTTAAATTTATAATTTTAAATGTTATATATGGTTAGTTTTTTAAACGTAATAATTTTGTTAAAATATGAATTTGTTATAGGTGGAGAAGAAGCTTAACGGAAGAGAGAAAGGTAAACGAAAATGGAAGAGAGGAAGAGGTGCAGAGGGAAGTAAATCAGAAGTTTTAAATAAATTAAAATATTAAAATAATAAAAATAAAAAATTTTAACTTTTGAGGATATAATTGTCATTTTAAAAGGATATAATTGGCATTTTAGAAAATTGGGGAGGTGGAGGAAGAGACGTGTGGGGGTGGAGGGAGTAACACCCAAAACAAATTAATGGATTAAAAGTTTTAATCTGATCCACTCCATTCTAAACCCCTTTTATCATTGTTCACTTTCTTATCTCTAATTTGCATCCTCTTATTATAATTTATTAAAAATTTAAATTAAAGTTTAAATAATTAATCAATTCAATTCATTAATTGAATTGAATGAAAAAAAAGTCATTAAATTAAAATACAAATCTAATCAAAATAATATATTATCAAATTAAGATTCAATAGATTTTAAATTTTATTTTATAAAATCAAAAACACACTTTAATATCATAAATATCAAATTCAAAATTAGAAAAAAGAAAAACAAATTTAAAATAATAAATAATCGACACAAATTTTGGTTAGGTGAATTAAGCTTCAAAATTTAGTTTTTTTTTTATGAATAATAAAGAACAAAAAAAACACAATGAAGAAACAATTCGAAAATTGAATGACAAAATAGGAAAAGACTATTTATAAAACTAAAGAAATGAATTCCCTCCATTTGATTACAACACATATATGTTATACATGAACTCTCATTAATTGTATGCATAAACCTAAATATGAGTTTTAATTAGATTCCTAAGATGAATTAAAAATTCTAAGTTAAAACAAAAAACATCAAATCTACTTAAATTCCTATACAAAATTACAATAAATCTATTTGTAAAAAAAATCACATAGACGAACAAGTTTATAACAAAAGAAAAGGTTATTATATTAACTGAAAATTCAAAAATAAAAAAGTTATATACATGAAATTTAATTTATTATTACTAAACTAATTATTTGAAAAATAAAATAAAATATTTTTTTAATATACAATAATATATAATATATATATTATATATATATATATAATCAAAATAATCGACCTCAAATTTAAAGAAATAGTTTAAAAGGTTAAAATTTAAATTTTGAAATACATTAAAAGTAATCCGTTGAATGAATTGAAAATTATTGAAAAAATTTCTAAATGATTAAGGAAATTTATGAAAATATTATATTAATCTTTTACACAATTTAATAAACAAGTTCAAAATGATTGAATAAATTTATCAGGACAAACGGTTTTAAAACTGAACTTAGAAAAAGCAATTCACTTATATTCCTGTAAAAGACTAATCAAGGTGTTGTATAAAAAATGTTTAAAACACCATTAAAGAAAATACACCTAATTTAAATTGTATTTTTTTTCTATTGTGTAAAACAATTACTATTATATATACGGAATTTTTTTGAATTCTTCTTTTTTTATCTATATTTTTTTAATTTGTTTTTTTAATTATTATTATTTTAGATTGAAATAATTATATTTCTATTTTATTATTTAAATGATTATTAATTTATTTTTTAAAATTAAAATGATTATTTTATTCTCTTAAATTATTATATATTTAGATTCGGTTACTTTTTAAATTAACTTAATTCTTTATAATAAAAGAGGCCCACACATGTACGTATATTTCCCCTAGTTATTATTATTATTATAATATAGAAGCAGTCCTATATATTTATTATCTAAAGAAAAAATTCAATTAAGTCATTTATTATATATAGGGAATACAATGAATAACTGGACAGTCAAAAATAACTATTGAGGTACTATCCAATATGTTAAAATTACAACTATATTTACAAAAATTTAAGCCTTAATAAATGCAATCTTATAATAATAAATTAAATCAATCAATACAAACTGTGTAACGTTCAAATCAAAGCACTACATGACAAAATTATAGAAAAGAAAAATCATTTACACTTAGAATATAGTTTTTCTATTACAGGAAGTATAATTTACAAATTAACAAAATGTAACCTTGTAAGAAAAATAAGATTGAAGAAAATAATAACAAAATTAAAATTCCAATATCTTCTTTCTACCCTTTCTCTGTTTTCTCTGATCAGATTCTGGAGAACTCACTCTTCAGTCTTTACCCCCTCCTGGTTTGTTTTCTTTAACCCATTTCCACTGTTGCATTATATACATTTTTTTTTTCAATTTTTGTTGTGACAGTGATATCAGTGATACACATTTTATTTATTTATTTATTCTATTTTGCATGAACGAAAATAATCACAAATCCCAAAACCTCTTTCTCTATTCTTTAAACATTCACACACTTTCTCGTGTCTCTCAGGTTTGGGAAGATTAAAATTTGAAGACAAAAAAAGTTTGATTCTTTTTTAGTGGGGTAGTGTGTTTTTGTTTTGTTTAACAATTTTTGAAGAGGAGGGGGAAATGAGGTGGGAAAAGGTAAAGGGAACAGGAGGAGAAGGACCAGGGAGGAGGTGGGGCCACACGTGTAACGCTGTTAGAGATGGCAGACTTCTTTATCTCTTCGGTGGTTACGGCAAATTTAACTGTCAGACCAACCAAGTTCACGTATTCGACACTCGTAAGTACCACAATCTTTCTCTATTCTTGTGTCTGTGTTTTTGTTTTTTTAAATCTTGATATGGTTTTTAGTTTTAAGATTGATTTTTCTTCTTAATTTTGATTGCATTGTCATTTTCTGCCTGTTACTGTTCACTAAGCATGGGTAGTTTTTATTTGTTGGGTTCTTTCATCTTTTAATTTTTTATATGGGTCCCTGGTTCTTTTTTTGAATCTTTATATGATCAAATGCTTTCACTATTTTGGGACATCCTATATCTTTTAAGTTGAGTGCATTGTTTTTATTCCGAGTTGAGTGCATTGGGTTGTTTGCATTATTTTTGAAGTGTTTCTATTCATTTATTCTGTTATCTGCAGCTATTTTATGGCTGATGTTGGTGATTTGCAGTGAGGCAGAGTTGGAGTGAACCAGCTGTTAAAGGGACCCCACCTACTCCTAGGGACAGCCATAGTTGTTCTGTTGTTGGTGATAGTCTTTTTGTGTTTGGGGGTACAGATGGGACCAGGCTGCTGAATGATTTGCATATTCTAGACATTTGTGAGTCATTATTCTGATATTTTTAATGTGGGAAGGGAATGTTATTGGACTAAGTTTTACACCATAGTTGTGATATAATACATCTGAAAGAGTTTAGGGTGATCTAATTATGTACACCCTGTAGTGTACAGTAATTGTTTAACTTGATGGCACTCACTGCTGTTGAACTGTCTTAGCTTCACATACATGGATTTTTCCAACTGTGAGAGGGGAAGCACCAGAGGCACGGGAGGGTCATGCTGCTGCAGTTATTGGCAAACGACTATTTGTATTTGGTGGTTGTGGGAGATCTGCAAATAATACTAATGATGTGTACTACAATGACCTTTACATATTAAATACAGGTGACTTTTCTTTATCACACACTACCATTTGTTTATCTAACTAATTCACTTTTCAATTTTTACCCTTCACATTCATGAGACCTCACACAATATCATAGGTTCATACAGTGTGACAAAATTGTTAAAGATTTCTTATCTTAATTATTATATTCTAACACATGGTGGAACTTGGAATAGTCACACTTTTTGTCTTGCTTCTAGAGGTTCATAATAATTTTAGTTGTGAATGAAATGCAACGAAGGTTGCACTATTTAGTTGATCTAATATTTACTCTGTTTAATAATTCCATTTGCATTAGTACTTTGCAGTTTTTTTTTTTATTATGGATAAGATGAGAAATATACTTATGATTTCTTTTCATCTATTCACCTGTAGAAACATATACATGGCAGCGTGCTACAACATCAGGCACTCCACCATCTCCTCGAGATAGCCACACTTGTTCATCTTGGAAAAACAAAATTATTGTGATCGGTGGTGAAGATGAACAAGATTATTATCTGTCTGATGTTCATGTTCTAGATACTGGTATGTATCCTTTTATGTAACTGTTATACTTTTGGTACACTTATTGAATATTTGTGCAAGAAAGGGGGTATTTATCGGAGTATAATTTACTAGCATTTTCTGTAAATGCAGATACTCTTATCTGGAGCAAAATGTGTACCTCTAGCCAATCATTGCCACCTCGAGCTGGTCATTGTACAGTTTCTTTGGGCAACAGTTTGTTTGTTTTTGGGGGCTTTACAGAAGCTCAATGCCTATACAATGACCTGTATATGCTTGACATTGGTATGTCTAATACAGATGCTTGTTTATAAGTCTGATAAACACTTAAACAGGAGCTCAAATTTTTTCACTGTACTAGTTTGTAGTAAATATTTATTGTTTGTTCATGTGTTAAAGTTGTGCCCTTATTTTTCATTCCTTATGGAAACAGAGACTTTTGTGTGGACGAAGGTGGAAACTACACCTAGTGGTCCTTCTGCTAGATTTTCTGTAGCTGGTGACTGTTTAGATCCACATATGGGGGGTGCTCTTGTGTTTTTGGGAGGTTGTAATAGAAATCTGGAGGCCCTGGATGATATGTATTACCTATACACAGGTTGAGCAAAGAGTAAATTTTTTCCTGTTAAATATACTGAGGAACATTTTGATTATAGAATTTCTGCAAATTAAGAAGTTTGTGACAGAAATGTGTTTCTAATATATTTCTGGCTTTTTAGGTATTGCACAGGAAAGAGAACTCAGACCAGAGAAGTTATCCTTAAGGAAGCAATTGAAGCTGAAATGTCAAGAGCAAAATCTCAATCTTGTCCAAAACCCAGTTCTGTGTGGATATGGAGTGGATGCTGGCAGTAATCATCCTATGTCAATCTTAAACTATAGCCAACAAAGTGAGAACCTGCTTATATATGAACTTCCTGAGGAATATAACAAAATATTTTGTTTTTCCTTGAAGTGATATGTGTTTCCTGTCATTCTTTGTATTGGATTTTGGAAGTCCCTCCTGTGTATATCACAGCTTATATTACATGCTTTCTTGTAATGTATTTATTTGGTCTTTTGCCATATTTTTAGTTGATAATGATAAGGTAGTGAGGATTAGTGTTCTTAGCTGCACTCCTAAATAGAGTTAGTTTCTCTGACCAGTTTGTGTGTTTCTTCTGAGACATGCACACTAGTTGTGGCAAGTTGATATTTTGTAAAGTTTTGTAAGTTCTAAAAAAGGAAAATATTCTTTGGTTATGGGCCTTGATTAAAAGAATGAAAAATGGTGTTTGGGTATTCCATTCAAAGTGGGAATCTAAGTATCCAGCATCATGTTTACAGGTAAACTAAATATCCCAGTAAGGCAATCCCTGCCTCCTGGAAAGAGAATGTTTCATGCCAAAGTTACGGAAAAAATCTCAGCAGGATATACTATTGAAACTGTTATTGATGGAAAGCCTCTTCATGGAATTCTGTTTTCAAACAAGCCAAACATTCAAAGTCCAGTTGCTAATACTTCCAATAGGTATGTCCTTCTCTTTACAATTTTTCACCACCCGAATCTCCCTTTTGAAAAATTTGGTTTTAACATAGTGTTTGATTCTCAAAACAGGAAAAGGTCTGCTGGTGAAATTGAAAATGTTGATTTAAATGACATGCTTACACAATCAGACAATGTAACAACTTCTGCAGTGCTCAGGCAAGAGAAAATAGAAAATCAACCGGAAGTACGGGGAGAGAGTTCAGAATTTCTTGAACGCCATAAAGAAGCAGATACTATTGTTGCGTCAAGTACCCCAACAACAGCTGCGGACTCCTTAAAGGTCAAGTATTTTTTTTTTTTACTTCTGTTGAATAAAATTCTATGTGGGCCAGATTATTGGCTCTAAAATTTTATTTAGAGGCCCCAACAGGGAATAATTAAAAATTTAAAATTGACAGTTTGGGTTTTGTTATTGGAAGGATGTTAACTATAAATGTGACCTTATACACAGTTATAGATTCTGTTTGCGAGGTGAACTTTATGAGAGTACGAGTTTTTTTAGTGGCTGAATAAAATTTTCATGTGTACAGTGCTTGTTTGCCATAGGTGTTTTACCTGTAGGCACTATGGCCATAGATTCATGGGACTTGCACATGATTGTCTGTGGTAACCACAGGCTCCGTATGCATGCAAGAAAAGCTATGGATTGCCACTAAATATTAACATTTTCTGTTTCCTATGTGTTATGGATTGAATCCTTTTCTGTAACCTTAGCTGAGATATAGTTGGTCATGATCTAGTTTATTTAATACCTTGGTGGGATGTCTGTTCCAACACTGTGTTTTTTCCTTTTTACTGTATGTTAAATTTTGTTCAATTCTAGATAGTGATCTTCCAAGATAAACATTCTTAGATTTTCCACACAAGGGAGACCATTTCCTTGGCTCTAGTGGTGTATGTGAATGAAAATTCACCTGCCAGTTAATGCGCATGAATCTAATAAAGATCATCCCTGGGAATGTAACGTGAGTCTTTGGTGAGGTTTCTTTCTTACCTGCACATCCATGAATATCCTGCAGGATTCTGTCAACCCAGAACCTGAAGCTGTTTCTTTGAATCTAAATGATGAGAAAAATGACTCATCAAAACCCTTAACTGAGAGCTTGAAAAACGATGGATCCAATGATGAGACAAGTTCCAAAGGCGAAATGCAAATTGGAGATGAAATAAATGTGCCAGTTTCCAATTGTGAAATTTCAGGACAAACGAGTGATGCACCAAACTCTAATGCTGATGTCCTGAAACCTGCAGCAGCTGAGAGTTCTGTTTCTCCACCAAATCAAGGTATGGAACTATTGAGAGAAGTTAGTGAAGATTCTTTGGCTTGACCTTTTTTGTCGTTAGCATGTTGGATAAAATAGCATCTCCTTTTCATTTCAGATACATTTTCATGCAAGTTTGAGTTAAAACTGAATTCACTTGTTAAGTTGTTACTCTGCCCCCCACCCACAAAAATGAAAGAAAAAAACCTCTGGAATTTTGTCTTTTGCATTTCTTTGAATGAAATGGCATTTCCTCTCACATATGGCAACATTTTCAAGTGAGTTTGAGTTAAACCTAAATGATTCGATTGGTAAGCTGCTGCTTCTCTCCTCCCACAACAAAAAAGAAAGAAAAAATGAACCTCTGTCCCAATATGCTTTTGGGATAAGAGATTTACTTTTATAAATGGATAGGGGGCTAATCATCATGGCATTTTTGCCTATTAACTACCTCTTATTAAAAGAAGTCATCATTTTTGCACTTGAAAGCAACATCAATGATTAACCTTTTTGTTTTATTTCAAATTTCTGTTTAAACGTAAAGGCAATCATGAAAGTATCAGAGATAATATATATTTGAGCATCAGATAGATGTCTGTGTAATGTTAAATGAACTCTTGTAATGCAGAAAACTTCAAAATCTGGAGTAAATTTTAGTTAAAAACACCCATCCATTTCTGAGAGCATGTTACTGTCAGAGTATATGTACACAGTTGATTCCAATACAAGTTTTTAATCAAATAATCAGGACTCAATATTTAATATATTAAATTCTAAGAAATTCTATTAAAAAAATTGTAAGAAATTTAGACAATTTGAAATCTACATGATGCTACTACTACTTATTTTAGGAGCACTTTGTTACTGATGGTAAGAAATCTCGATTACCTCAATGTTGCAGCACTGGTTGTTTACTTGTATTGTTTTATAGTCTTGTTTACAGCATACCACATTTAAACACTTGCAATAGATAAACTTACCTGACATGACATGGTTTTTGAATTAAGATTTTCAGACAATTAATAGTTATCACTTCATAATAGCAATTGAAAATTTGAAAATTATTGTATGACATATTGTGAGTTTGAGCACAGTTCTTGTTGTATGAATACAGGTGTGACAGATGATTGCACAACTCCAAGGACAGAAGCCAAAGTGAACAAGAAAAATTAACATGAATTCTGGCATTTTACATTCCTTTTATGAAGGTTGCAGCAGATGCACATAACAGTTTAATAGAGAGAAACGTGCTAACTGGTGGGGATATACTGTTACCTACACAACATATATGATCTTAAATTGTTCGGCAAGACAATTGTTACCTTAGGTATAGATAGTGTTACAAGTTTTTGTCTGTAACTCTTCATTCATTAGGAGAAAAATATTAAGAGGCTGACTATAGGTGCCAACTTGTAATATTTTTTTCTTGTTTTCATTATCTTGTCTTGGTAGTTTTGAGGCGATTTTTTATTTTCATTTGGCAAGATGACTGTTTCAGAATTTGTTTTGCAAATCACCAATTCAGTTTTACTTTGACTCATGGTTGTAGCATGATTATGAAATGTATAGATTAATTTTATTTTAAAAATTATTAAAAACATAAAAAAAATTTTTTTACTTAAAAAAATTATATTGACCGCATTTCATTTATTTTACTTTTGTGAAAAGCACGTCTCATTAAGACAAAACATATTTAGCAAAGTTATCTTTTTTATTTTGAACATTTTTTAGTTTTATTAAATTATAGGATTAAATATGCCTTTTCACCTTTAATCCGACATAAAATTAAAATTTTTTTATCTTAAATTTTAACAAGTTTGGTCCTCAAAATTTAAAAATTTAATATTTTTGTTATGTACGACATTTCATACTTGCATTGAAGCAATTTAATTGCAAATGTTATGAATCAAAATGTTCAAATCTACAAATATATCTAACCTTAAATTGTATTACCCATTGATTTGAGCAACTCCATGGTTTTAAAATTTTTATTAATCCCAACGATTATAACTCCGTTAACACCAAAAACATTTCGTACTACTCTTCTAATCATTCTTCGTCACTTTGAACCCTTAGTAATTTCTTTTAGTTTTACAAAGGTGCTTCTCAACAATTGTTAAAATCCCATTAAAATATTTTTTTTCACTTTTTTTCTAAAATATATTTTTATGTACATAATGTACTTTTGTCATTAATACAATCATTGAAAACTGATAAGTCTTACTAAAAAAGAAAACAATGAAAAGAAAAACTTGCCAGTTTTATGACTACATTCATCGCATAACGAACTCTACAAGTTAATGTATGTATGATAATATTATTATATTCACAAATAATAATTAAGATTGGTTCATATATAAAAAAATCATAACAAACTTTTAAGTAAAATCTATCATCAGAATCATTTACTATTTTTTCATTTATTTGTTTTTTTTTTCAATCCAAACAACTTAACTTTATACTTCACTCTTTTTTTTTCACTATTCCATCAATTCACCTAACAATTTGTTAGTGAAGATACGGTGCATGCGTATTTTTCATGTTTATGTTTGGTAAGTTTTCATGCCCAATTTAATTTATTAAATGTACTTGAATAAGAAAGGTGTCAAAACCAACCATGCAATGCAAGATGTGTATTCAAGACAATTATTATATCATAATTATAATAAAAATTGTTTACAAATATATTGTGTTATTTATACAAAAATTGAAAACAAATGTGATTGTGGCTATATCACTTACAAAACAAAATCACTCATGATCAATACTTTTACAATCACTTCAATATATTTGAGTGCATACAAAGATAGTGCACAACTAGATAGTATATGAATCACAACTACCTATAGTCTATTGTACTATATGACTTTACATTCGAAACATATGTACATTGAAAATGTCAACTTTGTATTTTATTAGAAGTCAAGGAATCATTTGTTCATATCCAAATTGACACAAGACACACTTTGACAAATGTTAATGAATGCACATCTTTAGACAAATGTACTAAGATAATACAAAGATAGATTTGAAGAGTTGAGTCTATCCATGTTCTTCATAATGATTCGAGCATGAGTTGAACCATCTAACCACACCCATACAACACCAACAATGTATGTATGTTGTCTAATCACATATCTTACTACTCGCAAGTGAAACTCCTCATAAGTTAGATTCACATTCCTTCTTCCCATTCTTGGAAAGTGTTTCATATGTTCATGCTTATTGCAATTTAAACACATTATTAAAATGTATTCATGTCAATAACACTAACTTTTCCAAATAATATACAATTTTTGTAAGAGCATAACTAATGTCACACTTTTATAAAAAAAGTGTATCCCACGATATGTAATAAGTAAGCCTTTGTTGCACACTTCCATCTTTGGTGGTGCAAAATCCTCATATACCTCCTTAAGCGAGTTAGTCTCACATGGAAAACACGATAATGTCTCATATCTATCATAACATCATTCAAGTCTAACCCTAGCAACTTCATCAACAAAATTGAAGCTGTAATGAAATTTAACATCACAAATGAACAAAAACTTCTATTGAGCATAATCTAATGTAATGGTCATTTCATCACCTTTCCACAAAGACAGAAAACAAACCCTTATTTGCAATCTCACAACTAATGTTGCTTAATGACAATAATAAAGAATTAAGCATTGCACCCTAAATTTGTTAACGAGCCCTCCAAGCTTATTTGACTTGCAATGATGAGAAATCGATTTCAGTTTTTCTTGATCCTTAAAATAATAATCTTGTTTGACATCATAAACAATATTCACCATCACCGAATATAATACTTAACTACAATTTTTGTTTCTTACCCTACCATTCCATAGTTTAATCACTATATGATTTGGAAAACTGATTAATAATGAACAATGTGTATGTTCTTTAAGGAATTCTTCTTATACATAAAAAATTATTGTATTTATTAAATCACCATCGTTTTCACCTAATTTTATTTAGAAAACTCTTCTACATAATGACTCCAAAAGTATCTACTTACCATTTGAGATGAACCTCCTCTTATGTTAATTATCAATATACATATTATAAAACCCTGATATGTATAACATAAATTTAATTTAGAATTAAAATAAACACATCTTTTTCATATGCTCCACATGAAACCTGAAAAAAAAAAAATAACCTTCAAATTTCAATATATTTATGATAGAAAAACAAAATAAGTGGAGAAAAAAATCATAAAATATTTGACATTTAACCGAACTAAAATAATAAAAATAAAATTATTTCTTTTTATTTATTTGAGGGAAAGATAAAGTTGAAAATATAAAAGTTTATTGTCGAGCTAAATTAATATTAACATTTTAATTTTCTAATACTATTTGAAATGTGTATTTAATTATCTTTATATTTTTAACGTTTCTATTATTTTGAAAATATTAAAACAGTCTAATGAAAATTATTTTAACAATTTTTCTTAAATAATACAAAAACTAAAGATAACGAATAATAAAAAAAAATATGTTTTTATATTAGTTAGTAAAGGAAATACTTATCTAATTGAACCCTTAACCTTAAGAGTTAAAATTTTTATGTAAAAATATATAAAACAAATAAAAATAGTAAAAAGAGTAAAAGTAATAAATATAGACCTAACATCTATTTTATTTGTTGAAATTGATAATACACAAAAAAAATTTCTAATAAAAAATAAGAAAAAAAGTAATATGTGTGAATTTTATAAATATAAAATAAATTAAACAATTAGAAAAGAAAAAATAAAACAATATATATATTATATATATTATTTAATTAATTATAAATATTTTAATAATTTAAATAAAACAAGATAATAATAAAATATATATTGACAGATTAAAACGAGACTAGATAAATATTTTTTAAATATCCGTTTTTATATTTAATTAAAAAAATCGAATATTACTTATATTTTATACTGATAATATTATTCAATTAATAAGAAAATGTTTCATCAAATAGAAGAGTTTGAAGAATACCGACCTCATTTAAACTCTCTTTAGGAGAGTCTACTATTTCTTTTTCTAAAAAAAAAAAAAGTGTTTTTCTCGTAGTAACGGTTCTGGGATGCGTTCGGAGCAATTGTTTTTTCAGACATTAATCTATTGTCACTTCCTAATTTCTTCTCCTTCCTTCTTCTCACTAATCACGCACAATAACAATTCCGCGAATCCAAATGTACTTCTTTCCATCCCCTATGCTCTCATAGCTTCCTAGCTAGGGTTTATTTCCCACTCCTCACTCACTCCCAGCAAAACCCTACCCTAGCGATTCCCATTACCCACCAGCTATCATTCCTCTTTGCTCAAACTGTGGCTTCTCTGAAATCGACAGACCAAACGGTGCGTCTTGCTCGCGGCAATTTCCACGATTCAAATATGAAGAGTAAGGGGAGCTGGTTTATCGTGTTTGTAGGAAAATGTTACGAAATAATATGTGACCTTTTCTTGAATGCATTATATTTCTTAATTCCAACCATATATATCCCACTTGCTGAGTTAGTTAATAATACTCTGTTGCTTCTGGTTGTTTTGCTTGCTTTGCTCCTTAGTTGTTTCATTCACTTTATCGTTGCACATGTTTTTCAGGGTATCCGATATTGGAAGCAGTGAAGATTGTGACTTTGGAGTTTCTTTGTTGCTAGTTTATGTTAAATAGAAAGTTTGCATTCGAATTATGTATAGTCAAGTGAATCGTGGTTCTCATATCGGGCAGAGTCCCGTCCCTCCGGTGCTGCCGCCTCCACCACCACCGCCTCAGTATCAGCAGGCTCCGCCGCATTTCCATCAGTTCCCACCCCCTAACGTTGGTGGTCCTCCTCCTCCACCGCCTAACGTTGGTGGTCTACCACCACCACCACCACCCCCTCATCATGTTTATTTAAATGGACCTCCCCCTCCTCCTCCTCCACCGCGTCCTAATTCTTCTTCCCCAATTCCCATGAACCTTCCCGTTCAAGGTTCACATAATGTGATGCCAAATGCTGGACAATCCTACCCTATCCCTTCTCAATTACACCAGGGGAACACCGTGACACCGCAAACATCTTGGGCTCCAGGACCACCGCCTAGAGTATTGCCACCACCACCTCCACCTCATCCTCCCTCGGCTTCCCAAGGTCAAATTTTGTATAACCCTTCTTTCCATGGTCCACCTCTGCACCCCGGTGATGTTCAGAATCTGCATAATGCTCCTCCACCACCACCCCATTCAACAGGTTATTTCCATTCAGCTGTTGGGAATTACCGAGTGCCTCCTGGTATTCCCCCACCGTTGCCATTGTCTCCACCACCTGCTCTTCCCGCTCCACCGCCTCCTCCTCTTAATGCTCCGGTAACCTCCTCCTCCTCCTCAAATGTTGCAGATGACCCTAAATCTGTGAAGACTGTGGATTTGGTTGATGGAGTTGTAGCTTTTCTTCCATCTGGTATTGCACCTGTACATGGTTCTGATTCTAAACGGGACGGTCCAAATTGTAGAGAGGTTGCTGATGCTGAAAAAGATGAGGATCTTCCCCCACCTAAGCCAACGGAAGAAAATACTGTACTGAAGATAGAAGCTTTGTGTCAGCTTATTGCTGAGAAGGGAGCTGATTTTGAAGATAAGATTCGTCGAGATGAATTCCAAAATCCTGAATATGTATTTTTGTTTGGCGGAGACCCAGGAACTGAGGCTGCAATTTCTAACACTTATTTCCTGTGGATGAAGAAGAAATATAATTTAGATACTGGATGGCATGAAAAGAAAAGGCAACCAGAGAGATTGTACTCTTCAGGTGAGCAGTATAACCTGCATGTTGCAACTGGGAGTGCTGATTCTGACATGGAAATGGAAGGTTAGTTTTCTTATGATCCTGAAATTGAAAACTAATATTTAACACTTTTTATGTTTGAGGTATTAAATTATGACATCTCCTGATTCTAGTCCAGCATTGGTTTGGGTATGCTGTTACGTATTCTTAACATGAAAGTCCTTGTAGTTTGTATTGATTTTGTTATAATTATAGAAATAAGGAACTAATCCTATGTAATAAAAAAAAATCTAGATTGTATATGTATTTTAGAAGTGATTTTATTTATTAGCCTAACGCATAAACAAATATCTGTTGAAACTACTAGGACACTTCTTCTCAGTCATCTTCCTCACCATTTTTGGGGGTCCTTATGACATGTTCTGTCATTAACCGAATGTCATCTGTCTTTAATGACAGGGTACCCTGTATGTAGTCTTTCTCCACATGTTCTTGGCACCATATGTTTCGTACATAACCTCACACTTGATTGTGATAGACTTTCTCCTCTGTCATTCAAATATGTCTTTGTGGGATATCATTGCCTTCAAAAAGGGTATCGATATTTCCCTCCCAGTATTTATAGGTATTTTGTGTCTACTATTGCCTCTTTCTTTGAGTCTGTTCTACATTATCCTATTGTTCGTTCCAATGATGACATTTGTGGTCACTTTCCGACCGCTATCATTCTTCCTTCATCACCATTAGATGACTGTTAAAACATGGGATGCTTTTCCAACACCTATTTAGGAATATCATCGCCTATTGAAATTCCAGTACGATATCCCTCTTCGATGAGTAAAGATACAATGGAGGCCAAGCTTGATCCCTCCTCGATACCATCTACCGCATTGGACTCAGTGTTATAATCAATCTGTTATGGTAGTGCCATGGCGGAAATTGGTTGTAGATTTATAGCCTGTGGCCACAACATGGTGGTGATTGTGGGTTTCTCATGGCGGCCGCTTTTTGCATCATGAAATGCGAAGATAGAATGGAGATGGCCAAAAAGGCGGCAGGCATGCAACTTCTATCTGAAAACGAAGGAGGTAGATGTGCAGCAGTGCATGAGAGAAACCCTAATGTGTAGCAACGGATGAGTATTAGTATTATCTGTTTGTCTATAGTATTGTAATGATCTGTAATTTGTTTTAATTATTTTTCAGGTGTCTTTTTTTCTTTCATTTTCTAGATTAGTTACAATTATAGGATGATTAGTTACAATTATAGGTTGAATAGTTACAGTTTATTTTATCTTCTGCACAAAACTGAGATGATTGAGGCTCATCCTGTACCTGTGGCATCTACCTGCAAACTCTCCAAGATTGATTCTACTTCTTTTTCTGATCCTTCTCTATCATTCTGTTGTTGGATCACTTCAGTATGCCACTATCACTAGGCCTGACATAAGCTACGTTGTCAGCAAAGTTTGTCACTCTTTTTGTGCAGCCTCTTCCTCCACTCCTTTCTCCATCACCTCCATGTGTGATGCTGATTGGGCATCTAATGTTGATGACCAGAAGTCTACATCTGGTTCTACTAGTTTCCATGGTCCCAACCTGATTTTTTGGTGGTCTCACAAACAGCGAATCATTGCTCGTTCCAGCACTGAAGCTGAGTACTGTATCATGGCCATGAATTTGTTGAATTTTTCTAGATACAGGCTCTTTTGATAGAGTTCCATATCCCCTTTTCCATGGTCATCCTATGTGACAACCAAAGTGGTGTGGCTATCGCTCATAATCCTGTTTTTCACTCCAAGACCAAACATATGAAGATTGATGTCTTCTCTGTTTTTGATCAAGTGTTGTCCAAGCAGTTACAGGTTTCTCACATCCCAAGTGTTGACCAATGGGCTGATGTTCTTAACAAACTTTTTGTCCAACTATTGTTTTCATTTTCTTAGAAGCAAACTCAATGTGCAAGTTCTTTCAAATCCCTCACCTTGAATTTGAGGGGGGATATTAGTGATATTTTTTTGTCTATAGTATTGTAACTATCTGCAGTTTGTTTCAGGTGTCTTTGTTTATTTTATTTCTTAGATTAGTTACAATTATAGGAAGTTACATTGGTTTGTAACTGCTGCAAACCTCTCTCAACTGCTATGCAACTTCTTCTCTTCTTTTATATGTTTTGCTACAGAACAGAATTGTAATTTATCTTTTAGAGACTGTTAATACAGCCTGCACCACCTTTCCAGTCCGTGAGAGGAACCTATTATTCTCTTTGTTTTCTCTTAATCTTTTGTCGGGTTATCAAGGCCCAATAAAAAAACATTACAGTTTAACCTACCCTACCTACAACACAATAGCCTCTTATTCTTTGTTTTTCAATCCCTGCATTTCTGTTGATGCTTCTGTTTGCCACTAGTCGTTGTTGAGATCTCACTACTGCCACCACTGACATTATTATAATTATATTTGTATGTTTTTTTTTTTTCGAATTATCTATATGCATATTGTTAAGAAGTGAACTTTAAGTGTAACTCAATCCTACAGAATTGGTTTGTAAGGTGAAGTTTGCACACACATATATACTCTAAATTGACTTTATTTCTAGTCGATGTGAGACTTCCAACGCACTTCTCTCAAGCCGAGGTTTATACATCTCATGCATGGGACTAGACACTAATGGGTGGTCCTACAACGACTTGATATTAGATGGAACAATATGTCCAACAAACAACAAATTTCGCTAGGATAGACTCGGAACCTGGCTCTGATATCATGTTAATACGTGGACTTTATGCCCAACTCAACCCTACAAAGCCAACTTGTAAGGTGAGGTTTCACATTGATTAGAGATAAGACCAATTTAGAGTATATAAGTGGGTGCAAACCTTATCTTACAAGCTGGTTTTGTGGGGTTGAGTTAGACTTAAAGTTCACTTCTTAACAGGAGGGACCAAACCTTGTCTCCCAATACCTTTTTGGATTACTTTGTAATTTTTATTTGATAAATAGTTCAAACTATGACACAAATAAAAATTCATTTTAGATGAGCCTGATCTGGTTTGTTTTATTTCTCTATGGATGGGTTAAGATGATATCACACTTTCTGACAAGGACCAAGGTTCAAACTTTGCAACTGAAGCCCTAAATCGAGATGATGAAGTGCATAGAGTGAATCAGAATCTAGCGCAGGTGCAGAAATTATCAGAGAATGACCCTGACAGGGTCATCTCATCCTGCAGTCCATCATACTTTGGATCCATGGGAGTCAGCAAACAGAATGAAGGTTTCATTTCAGAAAAGCCTTTTTTCTCTATGTTTAATTACTTTTAGATACTTTTTAATCAAGTTTTTATTTAACATGTTTTTCTTTATTCAATCAAGTCAGTAATGCTGGTGATAGACATATGTCAAAAGTTTTGGGACACAGAATTTAATTTAGTACTTAAATTTAATCAAAAGTTTCTATTACACTGAAAGTTTAAGTACTTAAATTTGGTATTAATTTAGTGTTTTGATATCTTTCTCGCTTTAAACACTGAATTTAACTTGACAGTTTGAGGATTGACATAAGAAACTGTAAAAAAGACTTGTAGAAATTACACAGAAGTCCTGTCAATTGATGGACTGTGGTAACTCAACATTCTCGTTTTTTCAGGCATAAAAGAGTAAATACAAGAATTGAATTAATTAGTAGAACTCCAATATTTTGTCTGATACACAACTCCCATAAGTTCCGATGATTATTAATTATTTTTACTATTTCCAACAGATTCATGCAGTGCACTGAATTTAGTAATTATTTGCAGAACAGAATTTCATTTAATATCCATGTAGTTTTTTTTTTGTCAACTTGTTTCATTTCATTAAATATTTTTCCGTAAGTTAGAGGTGAATAACTAACTATATTTCTCCTTATATAATTGAAGGGAGGATAGGTTTGCCAACTCATTGTTCATGATCACTATATGTGGTTTATTTGCTCCTTTTTCACTGAATTAAAAAATGATTACTTTGATCTCATTTTTTATGTAGCCGGTCAGAATTCAGAAGTGGTAGAATATTAATAGAGTTGACTTTGGTATTAGATGTCAAATTCATTCTATGGCTAACTCTAATATATTGCTTTATTAAAACAAAATATTGTTTGTGTTAATAAAGCTCTTTACTAAATACAGGACCCGAGATTTTATCTGATCTGGAGCACAGGAAATCTGTAAGACCAGTTACCAAGGTTCCAAGTCTTGAGAATGACTCCACTGAAGTGGCTGAGTTATCCTTGGGCAAGGCTTTGGAGGAAGCTGCAACTTGTGTTGATGATGATTTTGTTTGTACTGTTCCTTCTGATCACAATAAAACCGCTACTACTAATAGGGATTATGGGACACTCCTAGCGAGTGGCAGCCCTATAAGACTTCTTCAAGATTATGCTTCTGATGACACTTCAGCTAATGGGGATGAAAGCAATGCTGCAGATGCTAACATTTTCACATTCTCAGAAGGTGTTGATACTGGTGTTTCAGCAGTCCATAAAGATTCTGGGAGTCATATGGAGATTGGTATTGGATCTAAGAGTCCCGCCAGTACTCAAAAGGGGTTTGGGTCACTCTCCAGAACATCACAGGGTGGTTTAGAAATATCTACACATTTATTACAAGAGTCTAAGAAAACTCGCAACCGAAAAAAATCTGTCTCACGTTGGAGTAGTGATGGACGTGTTGACCATAACCTTGAAAATCAGATGTCTGTTAATTTTGCTTCATCGGTGGAAGCTTCCAAGGGCAAAGATAGATTAGAGGATACTGCCATTAACAGTGGTAGTAGAAGTGGTAATGCTGAAAAGGAAGATGAGGGGAAAACCTCAAAATTTGAACTAAATGTTATGAAAGTAGATGAATTCGGAAGACAACTAAGAGAAGGTCTTTCAGATAGTGATTCTGATGATTCATTCCATCACCGGACACGGAGGCTTAATAAAAGAGATAGAAGAAGCTGGAGCCGCAGCCAGTCTCCTCCAGACAGGAGGAGTAGGAGGAATAGGAGGAGTCCTCGGAGGAGAAGAGATAAAAGAAATAGGTCTCGCAGGTACATACTGCTGTTGTGCATTGTAGAATGTCCTTAATTACCTGCTGTTAATGTGAATCTTATGCCCAAACAATTTGTATTACAATGTACAAGTCTTCCTTTCCTAGGTTATCTGTTCTATGGATTAAACATAAAATCTCTCATGCTAATAGAATCAATTGTCTTTCTTTGCATTTCAAATCTTGATTCTTGATATCTTTAACAATAGCTTTGATGCAATTAATGGAAAATAATAGAATATATATACACGCAGATAGAATATTATAGCATGTGATTGTAATATGAGATTTATGTCTAACCTGAATTCTCATTTGATTCCGCTAGAGTTTAATTCTCTTTTGATTCCGTGAGAGTCACTTGATAGTGATTCTTCTTGACAGCTTTCTATCTTTGTATAGAATACTACTATATATAATTTTTCAAATTTTGTTGGTTACAGCTGGTCACCCCAGCACCGAAGAAGCAGTAGGTCACCGATCTCAAGACGGTCAGGTGACTTTCGTGGTGAGAATGTTAAAAGGGACAAGGATAAGTGCTTTGACTTTCTTCGAGGAAAGTGCTATCGGGGAGCATCTTGCAGGTACATTCACCATGAATCTGACATGAATGCTACTTCAAGGCGCTATAAGAATAAACATAATCTTGAAGTCAGTTATTGTGGAAAAGAATCAAAGACTAATGGAGACATGACGAATATTTCTTCTAAAGTGTTTGATAATGAGCATGATGGAGTTAGAAGTCAGGATGATGATCTTAGCCTGAATGTGACTAGCCAGGAAGTAGTGCAGAAAAAAGAAGATTCAGGGAGGAATGTTGTTGCATCAACTATCATTCATCTTGATGGCCAATCAGTTAATAGCAATCTAGGTAAATCTAAATCTATCAGAGAGGTTGCTCCTGAAATGCAGGAAACCATTGATGTGAGGGAGGATCCAAGGAATTCAATCCATGGGAATGATAGTTCGGAAGCAGGTGATTCTCAACAGCAACACATAGTTGAAGGCTTTCACCCTGATGCTTTAGGCCATGATAATACTTCTAAATCATCTGGTACATATAAAGATGTCATTCCCTCAGGAGATGGTCTTTTTGCTCAGAAAATGCAACTCAGTGTTTCTGCTGCTGGAATTCAGGAACAATCGTGTTATCCATCTCAGCATGTAAATGCATCCTATGTGACTGATGCATCACCTGATAAAAGATCAACTGTTTCTACTAGTGTTACTGAAGTTCCTGACAGTGTCACATCAGAGCAGGCTTCAAAAGAGTTACCTCCACAGTGTGACTCTTCAGTGGAATTTCCACGTCATAATTACCAGGTGTCTGCACCTGTTGTTTCACATTCCCCTGGCGAAAATCCTGCGCACATGCCACAAATTTCAAGGCAGTATAATGTGATGCACCAAAGGGCACTCTTTCCTTTCCAATCCACTGCCAGAGAAAAGTTTGAACCTTACCCAGCTCCTTTACACATGCAGAATGCTCACTTCAATGTACCACCTAATAGCTCTTGGACATCATTGCCATTGCCACCACCACTGCCACCACTGCCACCGCCACCATCACTGCCACCGCCGCCATCAACAATGGTGTATGATCCCAATGTAAACTCAGGAGTTGTAAAATCATATATTTCTTCTGAATTTATTCAGAGTCAAATGCATTCAAGAACTGACTTTGTTTCCCAGACTTCCATGAAGCCTTTACCGAGTTGCTCTGAGAATTCTGATTTTCATGATAAAGCATACCCTCCTATGCAGGACCATTCACGGACTTTTATGCTTACTGAACCTTTCTCTCCAAAGCAACTTCCTCAAGGGAACCCAGCTAGTCAATTACTTTCAGGATCTAGTCTCAACGGAGATGAATTTCATAATCAACTTCCATTGCAGGATTCAAAATTTTCCAGTGCCACATCATTTGGCAGCTTGCAGCCTCAACAAAATCAATTTTCCTGGAAATCGGATGTGAACAGACTACAACCTTCTCTGGGTGGCAAGTTACCTGCCGAAGGACATTTTATGACATCCTCACACATTGATTCATCATCACAAAAACAACAATCAATGTACAATTTTCAGTGTTCTGTATCCGAGGCTAATTTGGGTGTGCCTGGGGAGACTGCTACTGTTTCCAGATATCCACCTGATTTTCTGGATAGCAGTCATTCAACTTCTCTTCCACCATTTAGTGGATCAAGAATATCTGCTCACTATAATCCTTATGCATCAACCTTTGAGAAACCACTAAGTTCCAAATTTAGTTCAAGTATTTTTAGACAGGAAAGTGAAATAGTCCATGGTAACAATTATGCTTCTTCTAGATTGAACCATACTACGGTAAATGGGGAGGGTGATGGTGGGGTTGGATCAAGACATTCGGCATCTGCACCAAAATCGGGTAGAGCTCTTGGTCAGATTTTGCCTAGGTCTGGTGGTGACCAATATGATCCACTTTTTGACAGCATTGAACCATCATCTTCTTTGAGAAAAACTGATTTTGATCAGAAGCAGGAAGTCACAGGTGAATCCAATGTCAGCCTAAGGCCCAAAAGTTCTTACATTTCTTTGGATGTGGATGAGAAAAACAAGGAGGAGGAGGTTGGGGCTGTTGCCTCTACCACTTCTCAAAATAATGATGAGTACAGTGAGACAGCGGATGCAGAAGTTGGTGCTATTGAAAATGAGAGCGTAAGTGATGATGTGGATGTTGCAAAAGTGACTACAAAGGAGGTTGATATTAATCGGGTCAAGTCTCCTGGAAAAAGAAAAAAGAGTAAGGATTCCAGATCAATGAAATTGTTCAAAGTTTCCATTGCGAACTTTGTAAAGGAGGTTTTGAAACCATCATGGCGACAAGGTAATATGAGTAAGGTTGCTTTTAAAACCATTGTGAAAAAGACCGTGGATAAAGTGTCAGGAGCCATGAAAGGCCACCGTGTACCTAAGTCCCAAGCGAAGATAAGTCAATATATTGATTCATCGCAGCGAAAGTTGACTAAACTTGTGATGGTAATTAATTGATTTTCTCCATCACTTATTTTTATTTTTTTCCCTTATCAGAGCCAAGTAGATAGCTGCTATGGGTATGGTTTTGTGTTTTTGCATCCCTTCGTGAATCTATACTGAGAATTAACAGAGGTCTACATTTTATAAACAAATATGTTCACTGATAAAATGACAAGAGGCTTGATGCACAGACTACCCTGTTTGTCTTGGAATATTATTGTATTTAAATGAAAAGAAAAAATTCTTTGTAACACGTTTGAAAGGATCAGCACTGTTATTTTAACTGCATTTTAGATGTTTCCTTCAGTGATTTTAATTGAAAAGTTGCTTCTATGCTGAAATGTGACTGATTACATAGATCCACAATAAGACAGATTTTAGTGATCTACTGAACTTCACCTGTGGTCTAACTTCCAAAGATTTTTATATGCAAGAAGAACTACCATTTTCTTTAATTTTAAAAAAAGAAATTGGAGATGGGAAGCATTATATTTGAATTGCTTTACAAAAAAATTTTAGCCACGGGTCAAATTTTAGACAGATTTTAGTGATCTACTGAACTTCACCTGTGGTCTAACTTCCAAAGATTTTTATATGCAAGAAGAACTACCATTTTCTTTTATTTTAAAAAAATAAATTGGAGATGGGAAGCATTATATTTGAATTGCTTTACAAAAAAATTTTAGCCACGGGTCAAACTGGGATAGTTGATTTGATTATAACAATATGCCTAAGTGGTAATATTCAAATTGCCTTTAGTGATGTTCTATTCCCTACATTTTCGGCAGGGTTATGTTGACAAGTATGTGAAGGTATGAAAGTGAACTATGCCAATGTTTCTCCAACATTCAAAGTCAATGGGCATTTCAACAGGAGGGCATGGCATCTCAACAGGGAACATCGGTACTTCCCTGGAGTTGTCTACTCTCAATATTAAAGGCGCACTGGATTGGTGTGAAAATGGTTGGTCAACATTCCAGTTCCTGAAGAATTTTTGGTTGCCCCCGATATGTATGTATTGTATTTCTCCTTGTTACTCTTGTGATTTGCTTTTTATGTTATAGATTCAACTCCGTGTTATTTTGAAGTGTTATGATGAATATCACGAAGTTGGAATTAGTTTACTCTTGTAGCTTTTTTTAAGCTAATAGCTAGAAGGAATTGCATGTAAAAATACTATAAGAAAACTGTAAATTTGTGTTGGTGCCCAATTGTTTCTTTTTAACGTTCCAAACCATCTTGTGGTTTGGCAGACACTAAGTTTTTCCTTTTATTGGTGACCTCATCAAATATCTTCCCCAAACAGAACCATGGAAATAGAAGCAGCTTTTCTTACAGAGACGCTGTTAATCAAATTTGTTTTTAATCGCGGAGAATTTGGGATGCTTTATTACATTCTGGTTAATTATAATGCAAAATGACAATGGTCTCTTCATTTATCACAGAAACTGGCATTCAATTGGAGGGGGAGTTGAACTAAGTTCTCCCCTGGTCAGAAAGCCAGGCCTAGAGTTTACAGGTCTCTTCATTTAGCTTGTCACTTAAGTGCCAACATCACTGGTCTTTGCTGTAAATAGGGCACTAGAGTTTAGCTTGCTTGTGAAAATTTCTCTAACGGAAATATTTCTTGTAAACCTTTTTTCTTGACATAATTTTTTCATCTCTTCGTGGAAGATGATATATTGGTTTGAAATTTTTATTGTTTCCAATGGTAGATGAATCCAGATTCAAATTGTGAATTTTTCCTTGATTTGATTCTTTATGATTAGTAAAATTGATAATGAAAACAGATCCTCCCTCCTAAATATGTTCCACTAGACATAGCAAATCATCGTCAGAGGCGATTGCCTGAGGACAATGTTCCAGTTTTCCCCTTTATTTTCTTCTTTCTCTTCTTTCCCTCCCTCACTAGATTTGTTCTACTGGCCACACTGTCAGTTGTCAGAGGTGATACTAGGTGTTGATGCTCTGTTTTTTTGTCAATTTATTTTTATATTAAGTTGTTAAGAAATATGTTTAAAATAAACTTACAAAACAAGCAAAAGTGAAATTCAACTTAGCTGATCAAAGTATGTTCACGACGCAACATGTTACTAGTGATGACATTCTCCTGTGCAAGATGGTACTAGCACCAGCAGGTGCCATTGAATGTCTATATATAATCGAAAAAGGATGGGTGCTATTTGATTATAGTGGCCCCGAATGAGACTTAAGCATATGTCTATATATAATAGATAAGGACGGATTTGTAACAATAATAATAAAAAAAAAACAAGAATAAGATTGAAAGAAAGCACTTTTATTCATTTTCAAATCATTACAATTGTCTTGATTCCAAATCAAGGAAGAGCTTTTGTATCACATTTCCTTTTTCTCAAACAAAAAATTAATCTGTTTCAGATAGTGGGTGAATCTCTGTCTTGGTAAACACATTTTGGGATTACCCTTTGAGACTATCTTCTCGATTTTGACCTTCACAACTTCAACAATGTCTCTCATGAAGTGTAGTAATGTTTGTGTTTGGTCCTCCTGTAAATTCTGATGATCAACAAAATGGACAACACTTTGGCTATCGAAAAGTATGGTCACACATTCCTACACAATACGGAACTAAGCTATTATCCCCCTTCAACCATAGTGTCTCTTTTACCCCATTTATGAGTGTGATATGCTCAGCTTGGATAGTAGATAACCACCATTGATTGCAAAGTTGGCTACATTTTAGTATCAATATTTCTTGTATAGTTTGTGTCTACAAACCCTTTTAGCATCTCGCTACGAGTGGATTGTCTATACACTAGATTAGATGATACAATTCCTCTCGCATACCTCAACACCCATTTCAAAGTCTTTCAATGAGTACGTCCATGATTTATCATGAACTTACTAACCACACTCACATCAAGTGTGAGATCCGATTTACTATACATTATCCTATATATTATGCTACCTACTTCATTAATATATGAAATGGTCTTCATCTTCCTCTAACATTCTTTAGAATTAGGAGCTTGGATAATTGAGAGCTTCCAATGATCTTAAACTTGTGCATCTGAAACCTCTCAACCGCCTTCTACTAGTATCCTTGTAGAGATAGATGTAACTTTCCATTTGTTTGATCCCTTCATATGTTCATCCTAAGTATTTGCGTCGTGATATCTTTCATTCCAAAGTTTGAGGTTAATTTTTCTTTATTTCATTTTTACATTGCTTAGCTATAAGGATATTGTCTACATATAAGATCAAGAGCAATGCACACCTTCCTTCTCTTTATAGAATGTAGATACAACTATTATAATTGCTTCTATGAAATATTGTCTTGTATTGAAGACTATTAAATATCTTGTACCATTTCCTTGGACTTTTGTTTCAATTTAGAGATTTCTTTAGAAACACGCATTTCCTTGATATTCTACAAACCCTTCAATAATATATGCTAAAGAGTTCTCTCCACATCCAACAATTTTGACACTATATTATATTGGTTAGCAATTGGCATCAAAATGCTTATTGAACAATGTCTTACCATAGATGAGAAAGATCTCATTATAGTTTGTCCCCTCCACTTATAAAACCTTTTGCCATTCCTTTAGACAATTTGATTCATATCTAGAATGCTCCACCTCAATGTGAACTTTTTCCTTGCCTTTTTCCATATCCAACTATTTTGACACGAGATTGTACTACTACCAATTGACATCAAAATGCTTATTGAACAATGTCTTAACACAAATAATAAAAACTCATTATAGTTTGCCCCTTGTGTAAAACTTTTTCCCACTCCTTTAGACAATTTGATCCATAATGGGAATGCCCCACCTGAATGAGTGAATGAATTTAAAAAGTGAATGAATTTTCAATCTTCCGCTCAAATTTTTATTGAATTCACTAACCTTTTAACGTCTAACGTTGGGGCATTCGACATTTTATATCCTTTTGATGTCTAATTCTAACAAATTCAACGTCATACGTAAATACATTTTCACCTTCGGGCCAAACATTTTATCAAAATTTACCCAATATAACAAATTGACGTCGAATTACAAATCTAAATGACGTCTAATAATTGCATTTATTTACAAAAATGTCACTGGTCATTCTTAACGTTGGTTATTTAGTGGTTGGACGTTGAACGCACGACGTTATACGCTGTTTTTGCACTAATAGCTTAATCAAACACCCACCTACTCTAACACATTTCAATCATTTCGATATACATCATGCTATTGGTATTGGGTTCAATCACTATCTATGAGAAACTCATACCCATCCACCCAAACATGATTAAGGGAAGATAAAAAAACAAGAAGAAACTCGAATAGTAGTAAATCTTTGACACTTGGACTGTCGTAAATCTCTAACAATAGAGAATGAAAAATGCTTTCCAAAATACTTGTCTAACACTTGGACGACGATAGAAAGTGAAAATAAAAAGAACCTAACACGTTAAAATGAATTCTAAATTACCTGCTACCCCCTACTTGTACACAAGTATCAATTATTTGTAACAAATATTATTTGCGAGTACATAAGGGTGTAAGTATTTTTGTCATCTTCAGTGATCACACAATTATAACTCCTTCAACCTATCACCTCCTATTAGGTTTTGCTTCCTTAACTCCATCAAACCCCATTATATTAGGGCCTCAACTTTAGATGCCAAAACTTTGTCTTATGTTGCATCATCTGACTAGTCACATACACATTTATGGTCAAAGTTGAATCCTCTAATATATAAAAACAATATTTTTTCAACCTCCTCACAATTATAAATGCTCCCTTTATAATTTTTCATAATTTTCTCAATTTTGGTCATGAAACCCATAAGATTAAACATACTAAATAACAAAATATTATGAGTTATGGAACATACCTCACTTCTTGCAATAACATTTATGGGTTGTTAAACGTCTTTAAATTGATTAACCTCATGCCTTGCGCCTAACATGCTTGATTGTTCTTCAAAAGAACCTTTTTCATTATTTCAATTTCAAAGAATTCCAAGGTCTCAAATGTGTTGAGTGCATCTTGAGTCCATGACTCATTACTTTGTGTAATAGACACATGCGCCATTAACACCCCTGCAACCTCATCTATCAAACATTATCACAATATCAACATATTCCCTGTTGGACAATATGACTTGAAATGACCTTCTTATTGCAATTATAACACTTAATATTTGTCATTCTTTAGCCAAATACTTTGATGATTTCTTTCCCTTCCACTCTTTTCTCTTCTTTCCCCATTAACTTTAAAACATTTAGACTTAATTCATTATCGTCAATTTTAGATTCTTGAAGCTTATGTAGCCATTTAGTCTTAATTAAGATGTCCACCTCCTCTAACTTAATGTTTTGTTCCTTTCGATGGGGATTTCCAATCATCAACATCAAAAGTTCAATTTGCATCACACATATCTATGAGAGAAAATGTTGTAGATGAAAACCATAGGATATAGTACTTTAAGATACCTAAAAACCTTTTAACAGCAATCCAATGTGCATCCCCTAGATTAACCATAATCGGACAAACCTTATTGACAACTGATATCAAGATGAGTGAGAGTAGCATATTGCAATGCTCGTACAACTAATCGATAAAGAGTGGGATAAGAAAAAATATCATATTTTGGTTTTATTCAAAAGATCTCATATGTACTTGCTCGCATGAAAGTTATTACTTTAAAATTATATATAAAACAAAAGTATAGAAATGTAGACATAATTAAAATTTTTATTTTTAAATTTTATTTCTTAAGAAAACAAAAGGTTTAATTAGTCATTTGGTTTATGTTTTTGTTCAAAAATGTCAAATTAGTTCTTTAGTTCTTTTAGTCCATGATTTGTGAAAATTGATATAATTTGGTTTTCATTTGTGAAAAATTATCACTGGTTTTACATTAACACTAACATTATATTAATTACACCAACAAAACAAAGCATCCTTATTTTCAACTTCAATTTTGATGAATATTTTTTCATCTATTTCAAGAAATTTAACAGAAAGAATTAAATTATATCAATTTTTCACAATTCAAGATTAAATTGCATAAGCTTTCATAAATCAGATCAAATTGATACTAAAAAATATTGGAAGAAGTAACTCAACATTTTTGAAGGAGAAAATGGATGGAATGACTAATTAAACCAAAACAAAATTAGTTATTACATCTATAACTTTAATGTGTGTATAATAAATAACTTGTTCTATTATATGATTTTTATAATGAATAAATTTATATAAAATAATAATAATAATATATTATTTATAAGAAATTATAAGACACCATAATAAAAAAAATGTGGACACCCGTTTGCATATTGTGTTGTATTTCACTAATTTGTGTGTATTCACTTTTTTTTACAAGTAAAAATGTATTAAATAATGTTATCAAAATGAAAAATATTAATAAATGAAGAGCTTTTATATTTCTTTATTATGTAAATTGTTCTTTTATTGTGAATAATTATATAAGTTTAAAAATAGTTACTAAGAGTAATATTGAAAAATAGTTTTTTATTTTTAATAATTATTTCAATTTAGAATTAAGTTAGTTATTAAAAAGGTAAAATTGAAAAAAACGGATATTTATTTGAATTTTAAGAAGTAATCATTCAAAGAATAAAACTAGAAAGAAATTGTGGATTAAAAAAGTAAATCCAATCGTATAGATTTTTTTATCGTAAATAATTATTTAATTTTAAAAATTGTTACTATAAAATTGAAAACTAATTTTTTATTTTGAATAATTATTTAAATTTTAAATACTATTTTTATTAAAATAATAAAATTGAAGAAAAAAATAGAAAATATGAACACTAAAAGAGTAAATTACATTTGTTGGTATAGACAAAGATAATAATAATAATAATAATAATAAAATATTATTTATAAGAAAACATAGACAATATAACAAGAAAATGTGGACACCCATTTGGATGTGGTGTATTTTCACTACTGTATGTGTCAACTTTTTCTACAGTTAAACTTTATTAAATTTTGAAATAACTTTTCATAATTAAAATGAAAACTATTAATTAAAAATAAAATAATTTTTTATAAATAGTAGTTATAAAAGTAAAAAAATTATATATTTTATTATTTAAATTTGTTTTTGATTATAAATAATTATTTGAATTTAAAAAGAACAGTTATTAAAATAATAAAATTGAAAAATAATTTTTTTAGTAATTATTTGAATTTTAAAAAAGTGGTTTTTATAAAGGTAAAATAAAAAAAAGAGTGTTTATTTAAATTTTAAGAATTAATAATTTAAAGGGTAAAATTGAAAAAGAATTGTGGACACCAAAAAATGAATCCAATGATATATAGGTTTTTTTGTTATGAATAATTATTTAAATTAAAAAAAACAGTTAAATTGATTATTTTTATTTTCTATAATTATTTGAATTTAAAAAGATGTTATTAAATGATAGAATTAAAAAAAAATTAAAAAAATTGAACACTACAAAAGTTAATTTCCTTTATTAGCTGTATAAATTATGATTAATGACTAATGGAAACATATTCGCCATGGGTGTTAACTTTTCTTTCTTGTCATAGTAAAAGTTTTATTACACTATAATTTGATTACTAATTTTTAAAATAAAAATATCAAAAAGTTATAAAATACATTTTATATAAAGATAATTATAAAAAAAAATTCGTTATCATGTTAGTGCAAATAATTTTTTTATTGTGTAAATGATTTGTTTAATATAAGTATTTATTTGAATTAAAACTTTTTCTACACATGTATAGCTAAAAATATTTTGTTTATTTGTTTTGAATAATTACTTAAGTTGGAAACACGTAGTTACAAATAAGATGAAACTAAAACAAATTGTTTATATAAAACTAAATTTTCTTTATTAACAGTACTAGTACTTATTCACTTTTTTTAATGATAGTAAAAATTAATAAAATTATTATAATTATTGTATTATTTATTATAATTATAAAATTTAATATAAATAATTTTATAATTTTATTATAAATAATTTGTACTTATTTTGTAGATAAATTTGTAATAAAAAATGGCTAAGCTTAAAACAATCAAATAAAAAATAATTAAATTTAAAAATATTACTTAGAAAAGTAAAATTAATAAAATATTTATTTTAATTTAAAAGTATATTTAAAGGATATAATTAAAAAATAAATATAGAAACAAAAATGAGAAATCTAATTATATAAAGATATAGATATATTAATAATGTAAATATAAATAAACTGAAAATAAAATTGTATACATAAAAGAATAAATATTCTTTATTAATAGTATAAATAGATATAGAGAATCTATCTCCTAAGATCTAAGTTATTTTATTGTAATAGAAATGACCTACAGAGGACATGTTTCCACTACTATAAAGAGGTTTTTTTCTTTTTTTTTTTGTAGGTTTTTTTTTGTTCTGAGAAAAAAGTTCAGAGGACCACCGTGTCGTTTTTTTCCCTCCAAAATATATGATTGATGGGTAGCTTGCACCGGCACCGGTTATCCCTAATAAAAATGAAAATTGTAATAAGCTTTGTTAAAATGCATAAAATGTTGCGTGTGATTGGGTAACACCTTTATAAGATCCCTAATTGCTGCTGTAGCTGCTGTTTAAGAACCACAACAGACTAAATCCTCCGGTGGTCACTGTAACCTTCTCAAACCCTAAAACTGTAAAGATCGCTTCGATTAGTCAAATCCATCGCGGCTGGTTCAGCACAAAATCCGTCTCCCTTTGTCGCTGCGTTTAGAAGCTGAATCGAGGTTTCTTTTGTCAATCACTCTCTCGCTCTTCATTTTTCAATGACACTCTGTATGAATCTGAGCCTTCTTTTTATTAGTTGTTGTGTTTTTGGGTTTTCATTTTCAGCAGAAAGAAGGGTTGCTAGTTTGTTTCATCTTATGTTGTTTTATGTAAACAGTGGAAATAAAAAAGAAAAGATGTTCATGTGAAACTCGATAGGAGAGTAGTTGTGTCCAGTTAATTATGGATTCGTAATAATGACAAAAAAATATCTTTTTTTGTATAATGTTTTTTGGGTTTCTGTTTATGTAAAGTTTCTGTTTTGGCTATTCAGTTGTCATTTCTTGGTGTGGATTGGTCAATGTATGACCAAGTTTTTAAAAATGAATTTGCAGTTTTGATTTTGGCCGCAGTGTCAAGGTTTTTGGTCACCTGGGAAACCCCATGGCGGTTACAGTGTGTTCAAACATTTTTTCTGTAATTTCCTGCAGTATCAAGGGTGGAGTTGAAACCACATCTGCCGCCTCAATTTAAAACTTTGTTTAGAACACCATTTGGAGATCTGAAACTCTGTATGGCTGTTTTGGGCTGATCTCGTGTTGACTGACTATTCTTGCAGGCTTTTAGGGGAAGTGACTGAAAGAGGCTTTGGCAATAGATTGGAGTATAGGTTAGATTCAGTAGGTACATTCAATTAGAAAAATAAAGCTTATTGTAAGATATATAGAGACAAAGAAACGAGGATTTGCTGGGTGGTTATGTAACATATATTTAGACATATAGAAAGGTGTTTTTGCAGGGTGATTTTAGATTATCACTATTAGTTTGGCAGTGTATTTGGAGCCTCTGCATCTTTCTTGTCTAGGAGGTGTTTTTCCATTTTGGGATCCGAGATTGATGGATGTAGTAAATGATTTTCATATGGGAGGTTCAACCAGTACAGAGGATGTAAATTTGTCACAGAAGCGGAAAACACCAAAAAGGAAGAAACAAGGTAATGCTGTTGAGTATGAAGATCCTGATTTTTCACTGGATAATTCTTCACCAAAGATGGATGCTACTATAAATCACCCATTGTCTAATATCTTAACTTGCTAAATAATTGTAGAATTTAATTCGACAAAGCAGAATGAGAAGAGCAAAAGGAAGAAGACAACACATAATCCTATTGCAACACATAATCCTATTGAAGGCAATAATAGCGGCTGTGGCACTTCAGAGAATACTTTTTCAGCAAAAGATTCTGTTCCTGCATTGGATATGCAGTCAGGACATCCAATTCAATGTCTTTCCACTGATCCAATAACAAGTCAATCTTGTGAGGATGTGGGTTTTTGTCAAGGAGGTCATGAAGAAAAAGAGCAGAAGATGATAAATGCAACTGCAGAAAAAGCTTCCTCACCTGCATTGGATATGCTGTCAGGACATCCAATTCAATATCTTTCCACTGATCCAATAACAAGTCAATCTTGTGAGGAAATGGATTTTTATCAGGGAGATCAAGAAGAAAAGGAGCAGAAGATGATCAGTACAACTGCAGCAAAAGCTTCCATACCTGCATTGGATATGCTGTCAGGAAATCCAATTCAATGTTTTTCCACTGATACAATAACAAGTCAGTCTTGTGAGGAAGTGGGTTTTTGTCTGGGAGATCATGAAGAAAAGGAGCAGAAGATGAGCAATACAACTGCAGCTAAAGCTTCCACACCTGCATTGGATATGCTTTCAGGACATCCAATTCAATGCCTTTCCACTGATCCAATAACAAGTCAACCTTGTGAGGAAGTGGGTTTTTGTCGGGGAGGTCCTGAAGAAAAGGAGCAGAAGATGATCAATGCAACTGCAGCAAAAGCTTCCACACCTGCATTGGATATGCTGTCAGGACATCCAATTCAATGTTTTTCCACTGATCCAATAACAGGTCAATCTTGTGAGGAAGTGGGTTTTTGTCTGGGAGATCGTGAACAAAAGGAGAAAAAGATGATCAATACAACTGCAGCAAAAGCTTCCTCCCCTGCATTGGATTTGCTCTCAGGACGTCCAATTCAATGCTTTTCCACTGATCCAATAACATGTGAATCTTGTGAGGAAGTGGGGTTTTGTCAGGGAGATCATGAAGAAAAGGAACAGAAGACAATGGATACAACTGCAGAAAAGCAGCATAACGTTTCAGAAGTAAGCTGCAACCACACTTCTGTTGCAGCAAGTCCGGAGCCTTTTTCGAAAGAGTGTGTGCCAGAAGTTGTAAAATTGAGTCCTGAGCATAGCATAAATGATAACATTTCCAACCTGGAGGATAAGAATAGTTTTGTAAATGATACAATTATGATGAAGGAAGATGTTGATGACCCAGCAGATTATGAATTGTACGATAAAAACATGTGTTACAAAGCCTGTACAAGGAGACAAATGGTTGATGCTGATTGTAGGAGAAGCAGTGGTGACCATAGTCCTGAAAGTGCTAACAAGGAACAGACTTTTCAGGATCATGACAAGGATCATTCACACCAATTTTCTGATGGATCATTGAGAGTTGGCTTGATGGATGGAGAAACAAAACTTTCATTTGATCAAGTTACCTCATATAGTGGGGCTGCAGCTGAGGAAATAAAGTTGAGCACTGACATTCCTGTGGAGCATCTCGAAGCAGATGGTAGACAACAGGATGATACAGAGATTACAAGAAGCAATCTGTGTTGTGGAGGTGATGTTTCTGATTTAAGATTAGACATGGTAAGATATGATCATTTAAAGATTTTATAATTCTCATTGTTGGTTTTGCAGGTGAGCAAATAGAGTTGAACACTGACAACATTGATGAGCAAAGGTCTATGACTGTCTCATCTGCAGTTGGCATTCATGTGGAGCAAGTTGAAACTAATGGTAGACAGCTAGATCATGCGGAGATTACAAGAAATAATCTGTGTTGTGTAGGTGATGTTTCTGATTTAAGCTTAGACACAGTAAGAGATGGTCATTTAAAGATTTCACAATTCTCACTAGACAGAAGTGGTTCGGGGAACCCAAAGAAGAAGCTTCTCATCCTTGATGTGAATGGACTGCTTGCTGATTTTGTCAGTATCTATGACACTAGAACAAGATATAGGCGAGAACGAGAGCCAGATTTTATACTGAAAGGGAGAAAAGGTAACATGGTCAAATATCTGGTTTCCTCATTTCAAATTTCATATTTTGGTCTAGGTTGAAAATTAGTGCCATGTTATTTTTTCCTTTTGCAGTCTACAAGAGGCCCTTTTCCGAGAATTTTCTACAGTTTTGCTTTGACAGATTTCATGTAGGAGTATGGTCTTCTAGAGCCAAGTATTTTCCATTCTATGACTCTTTTTTTATTATTTTAACCTAGGCTTGAGTTGCAATCAAAGACTTTCCGAATTGTATTTAAGCAATAGAAAAGTGGTCTTTTTACATTTTTTTACTTTGCCACTATTGGCAGGTGCAATGTTGATGAAGCAATCAAATTTCTCATGGGGAAATCTGCATCCAAACTTCTCTTTTGTTGGGTAATCTGATCTATAACTCTTTTTGTATCTTTTAGTATTATTTTAGGGGCTTTTGGTAAGGTATATAAGTCTGCAATAAATAATTTATTTTCCTCCAACCTAGTCTTAGGAATTAGGTACATCTTCTATCTAGGTGTATTCTATTACAATTTTACTCTATATGGTCTTTTGTTTTATGTGGGCCAGATGTGGAAGGGTTATTTGGATTGATTTGTAATTCCCTGCATATCGAATTAAATAGGAAATTTTGTTAATCAAAACAAATTGTTAATTTAAAAAATTGCTGTCTGTCACGTATTTAATTTTTCTCATTTAATATCGTGTGTCTCTTCAGTACGGCTTGTTATATTTTTTCTTCCTGACTGACTCCTATGCCTTCTCTTCTGCAGGCTTTTCCATATCATTAGTTTTATGTTTTAATTATCAGTACCCAAAAAGAGCGTACATTGGCGGCATTTAAATATATGGAGTTCTTACATGATATTTTAATAAACGTCAATCAACAAGAAAATTATATTGCACTGCCAGCCTTTTAATTATGGCTGTCTTTTGTGAGTGTGTATGGATTTTGGTTTAGGCAAAGTGGATGCAGTGGTAAATCATAATTACATTTTAGTAAGATAGCTTGTGTTTCATCATTATAAATGCAGTTTTAGCCTGTAAATGGCTACAGTTATCTTCATTCCTTCTTGTAATTTCTCTAGACGCTATTAATCTTTTTGTATAATGTGATGTGCAGAATCAGTCCCACTGTACTACAACTGAATTCACTACTGTTGAGGATTTACACAAGCCCCTTGTGTTGAAGGAACTTAGAAAATTGTGGGAAAAGGAAGAAGCCGATCTACCATGGGAGAAGGGAGAGTTTAACGAGTCCAACACATTATTATTGGATGACTCCCCTTACAAGGCACTAATGAATCCTGTAAGCTCTCTTCTTTTGTCTTCCTTTTATGCAGTAAGCTTTACTTTCTGCTGTTGTGATTTCAACCTTGCAATTTATTTTCAGATGCATTCAGCTATATTTCCTTATTCTTACCGATACTTCTACACCAGAGACTCAGAATTAGGTAGGACAGTGTTCTGCTCATCTTCCTCTCCAGTATAACACATGTACCATTTTTCAAATAACAAATGCTTTAATGATACTGATGTGAAATTGTGTTGACAGGACCAGAAGGTGATCTTCGGATTTATCTAGAAGGGTTGGCTTTAGCTGAGAATGTAAGAAAGTACGTGTCAGAAAATCCTTTTGGGCAACGGCCGATAAGAGAAGCAAATCCATCGTGGGGTTACTACCGTAGAGTTATAGAATCAGTTCAAAAGAAGCGATCAGGCACTGCATTTGTTTAATCACTCTGATGAATGAAATGACGTTCAGTTTTGATTTAAAATAGATCAGTTTTGTTTACTTACTACTTCTTAAGCCAGAATGACTAGCAGCAGGGCATATAGTTCAATTGTTTTCATCATTTTTTTACCTTCTTGGAACGCTTTTGGTTTGCCGTTGGAAATCACTGACCACTGAACTCCAGTTTAGAGCTGTTCAAAATTGATTATTATGTAAAACTTGGATTAACAGAATAAACTAGAGTCTCATTTGAAGCTACTTAAGGTGGCATTTGGATCCTCAAAAAGAATATGCAAGTCTATTAGGTATTATTTCCTTCTTCCATACATATCCTTTTTGGACAAGGGAGCTAGTTGATTATAAAATGATTTTGAAAGTTAAATAAATTAAAATAAAATGATATTTAATGACTGAAATTTATTTAAAGCTTTAGAGGAGATTTCAGTCCATAGTAGTCATCATTTTCAAGGTAAGAATTACTACTGCTTTTGACTTCTTCAATAATTCTTCATTCTCATCATCAAACCCTCAGGAAGCTTTTATTTTGGGTTTAGACTTTCCCTTAAAATTCAGGTTCAACTCTTGGATACTTCATTCTTCTTCTCTGCAAGGAATTCAAGTTGAAAGTTCTTCCACCACCGATTAATGTCAATTGATCCCTGCATTAAGAAAAAAACAATGATATCCAAAGGCATCAACTCTATTCCTAGTAGCTGTAGTTTTTGGATGGTTTAGATTAATTCTAAAAAAAAGAAAGTATTTCCAATAACATTTCAAATCTAAAATTAAGAACAGAGATTCCATCATTATCAGTGGACTATGTTTCCAACATACGGAATTTGGTTTATCAAGTGTTTTGTATCTTTGTCGCTTGCTCAATGGAATTTGGTTTTTAGATTCCATTTCTCTTTGGACCACATTTGCTCATTGTGGTGAAAATCTGCACTCAACTCCAACTTCCTGCACGACGAATCAATTGTCTTGACTTCTTCTACTGTAACCAAAGCCCATAAATTTCAATTCACTTCTCCTCCCAATGCAAATATTCTAAATTCAAAGTTTTTAAGAGCTCTTTTTTCATACAAGTCACTTAAGTTTGATAAGTCATGTTGTATATCAAAAGGTTACCAATCAAAAAGTTGTGTATCTATTAACTTGAACATACACAGACGCACAATAACTTGTTTAAGATCTTACCATATCTTCAAAAGGATTTACAACAACTATTTTCCTTTCTATATATATTTAAATAAGATCTCTTTGAGGAAAAAATGTTAACAATAACATTAAAGTTCTTATATTCTTTATCAATCCTTTTGTCTTAGTTTGTGAGTAAGAAAGTTGCTGTGTTCATTAGAAACTTAAAAGATTGTTTTTCATCTTATATTCATCTTAAGACGTTATGTTATTCTTTTTTAGTAAACAAAACATGTGATCATTAACATCATTGTTACTCTTTTTTAATGAATGAAACATGTTATCGATAATATCATAATCTGTGTAAACAAAATATTTAGCCAAAAATAATTTAGTTCATTCATGTTTTATCGAAAAGATTACATATTTAAATAATACTTGATGTTTAATTAAAAGTTGTTACATTCAAAATAATGTTGTGTTTGATTGAACCGATCACAATTACATAAATAATATTTCATATTTAACTAGAATAACTTTGTTCTAAATAAAACTTTATATCTTTAATAGAAAGTTATTATAAATAATACTTTATGCTTAATTAGATTGAAATAAATAATAAAAACTATAAAGTTATATAGCTTTATGAGAGAGTCACTTTGTATTTGACATATCTCTCAATTTTTTTCTAAATGGATATTTTGGATCTTGATTTATCCATAAACTAATTGTGAGAGTAATTGTTTAGAAAAATTGGAGTCAATAACACAGAATAAAATAACTCTGAGACGTGATAGAAAGTTAAATCATGGAATCAAATCAACCAACAACTTTGGTTTAGTTTTTCCTATACTCAAACTATAAAAAGCAAAAGAAGTTGAACGAACAATTTAGTCAGCTTTTATTTAATTTGTAGTCCTACTTTACTTCAAATCCAAGATTGAATCTAAAATATCCCAATTTACTTTTCACTTTCACAGCCTTAAAAAGCCAAAGGTAAAGTAAAGTTCCAATTTCCCAATATGCCATCGTGCACTCCAACAAGATCAAAATCTTCCTCGTTGGCTTAAATTTTTTAAAATAACAAAGACAAAATTAATCTTTCCATAAACTAAAACTAATATAGACATAAGTTAATTTGTAAAAACATTTTTTGCAATTCAAAAAAAATCATTTTAACTTACAAAAAATACTATTTCGTTTTTTCTATTTATTTTATTTTTAATTATTTTTTCATCATCATAGATTTTTTTTTTCAATTTCATTCTAATATTTTGATCATTTTGACTTTATTCGAAATTTTAAAAAAATTAATATAATTATTTTCGTTAAATTAATGACGAGGGCATCATTATAATGACATATATGATTCCATACACATATCATATGTCAATCTTATTCCTAATCAATAAATAAACCTCGAGTGATTAAGTATCATTAGTTGTATTACAAACATGGCATTATATATCATTATAACAAAATCATTGTCAACTTGACAAAACAAACTACATCACATTGTAACTTGTTTTCTAAAAGGATAAAATTAAAGAGTCATTATAACAAAAACAAGTATATATTATTAAACATTTATAGAGTTGTTCAAACCCTATTCTTCTATTGAGCATGCACATTGTTTTGTTGAAAAAAAAATGAAGTTTTTGAGTTGAAGGCATAGGCATAGCTATAGGAAGTTTTTGTATAGTTGATTGAGGTGAATCTAATAGTGTAAAGAGATGATGATTAGAAGTGGGGATGCTTGGTTCCAAAAAGGAAAAGCATAATGTGGCAATGAAGTAGGGTTTTGGGTAATGTTAGAATGAGGATGGGTTAGTGATGATTGGTTTAGGTTAGTTGGTTGTGCCTGAAACACTCCAACATGTCACATGTGCCTTCCTTAACTTTGTGATGTGGGGTTCTTTTGCTAGCTATGCTTAACCCTCTTTGTCCCCAAATATCATTATCTCTTTCAATTCCTACCCACATAATTCCATGCAATCATATATACATCTCTTCATGCACATACATTCCAATAATTCAAATCAATCCTTCTCCAAATCTATACTTATCATTTCATTTTTCCAACATGCCTCATCTCCTTCCTAACAGCTGGACTCTTTTCATCCACCCAGAGAAATTTTTTTTATTAAGAATTTAAATGTATGATAAAGTAATAAGAGAGTTGAAACATATACTATAAAAAAAATACATTTAATTATTGTCTTAAAGTTTTGAATTAAAAATAATATTAATTCGATTTAACTTAAATTGAATCTTTCTGGTAAACTTTTCTTTGAGAAACCATCCAAAATAAATAATAAAATGAAAATAAAAAATATTGAATGATTTGTTTAGGTTTATGTTATTTAAGAAATTGATGAAGGACTCAAATGGGTTGTGAGCAGTACACTCCGTCCAACATATCCTATAAACATACTTTCTACTGAGAAATGTATATTTTGGGAACTAAAATGATTGAAAATAGAAATGAAAAACATATTTCGCTCTCCAAAAATAGATTTAGAAAGAAAATATATTTTATCCACCCACTTTAATTATATGTTTTGATGCAAGCCAAATTAATCTGATGTTATTTTTTAATCAGTAAGTATTTTATTTAAGTGTGTTCTCAAATACTTGAGAATGGTAGAGATTAAAAAATTTAATATTAATGAGTTATAAATTTATAAATAAGTGTATGTTGAGATCGAAAAATTATTTTTAATTCAAATCGTTAAAATAATAAATGAATATTTGTTTTATTAAAATATATTTTTGTCTCATTTATTTTTAATTTATGAGACTTTTTATTATTATCTAACACTCTTAAATTTATAATTAAATTCTTAACCTTTATCCAATAATCTAAAACTCCCCTATGATGGAACTTAGAGCACACCCACTAATAATTTATGAGATGGATGATAGAAAAGTTATGAATAAATGCAAATGCTAACAAACCAAAATTCCAATCCATTAAAAGCATGTTTATAGATAATATGAACACGTTTTAAAATACTATAAGGTGATATTTCATTTTTTGTTTATACAAGTTAATTTTCAACTTTTTTTTCTTGATCTTTTTTTGTTAGCAGTTGCATGTTGACATTATTTCACTAGTATGTATCTTTTTAGTCATCTATACAAATCTCTACTAACCAGTGATCATAACAGTATATCTTGATTGTTCTTATGATATTTCTATGTGTAGATAAAGTATCCTACAAGATGGGAGAAGTTTCGCTGGTTAGGGTCTTGTGAGTTGTTAGATCAGGTAAGAGAAACTAGTTGTTTTAGTGTGGGTGAGTTTGATAAATCTAATGTTTTGCATGTTGATGATTGTTTTGTGCTTGATTGTTTTTGCTCGCTTTTGTGTGATTGAAAGAGTTTATAATCTGAGTAATTGGACAAATTGGTACAAGTTTAAAATTGTTTTGAACCAATGCATTAAGAAAAAAGTACCAATTTGATCAATTAACAAGTTCAAATTTTCTCAAAAACACAAAATGAAATTGTTGATATCTGGTATAATGTTAAGGGATGACAGACTAACCCTAAACACTAGCCTTGTTGTACAAGTCTAACAACATTTTAGCTCCAAGCCACTAAGCGTTTGTATTTTGTGAATGCTTTAGTGTTGTGGTTAAAGGACACCGTTGAGCGCAACTTTTGTACTGTATGTCTAAAGCATTTTAGCTCTAGGACGTTAAGCGACAGAAAGTACCTGAGCGTAAACTTTTGCGAGAAGAATGATGTTGAGCGTCAGTGTTGTCGTTGAGCACCACTCTTTGAGAAAGGTTTAGGGTTGAGCGCCACATCTAAACGACAATTTATATCATTGGATATGTTTTCTTCTTTGATTGTTTGATGATAGGGTGTGGACATGTAGTGATGGTGATGAAGGAATTTCAATGAGAAATTCTTTGTGGTGATGAATTTAAAGTATGAATTGACATATGAGATTCAGTAAGAGGATATTTTAACACTTTAATAATCATTTACACTTAAATAGAGTAGAATGTATTATGTTGTGAAAAGTAGGAGAATGTCTTAGTCTATGGATATTGTTTGGTCTTAGGAGCAAAGAGAATTAACCTTGTGCATGGTCGGGTGATAACTCCTTGAGGCTATGGCTCTGTAGAACTTAGAAACCACCACAAGTGCACACCTTCAATGAGTTTCTATATCAAGAGCATGTATCCGAATAATGAAGTTTAGCGTCAACTGTGTGTATGTACCTACATGATTTATTTAATCCATGCTTAGCTTATAGTTGATGATTTAATTATCTTAAGATAATTATTTTGCATACTAGCATACCTTGTTGTTTCTTTTGTATTTTTGTGTTTTATTTGTTTTTGTTGTGATGATCACTTCACGGTGTGAACAAATGAAGAGTTAGATAATGATATACCTTAAGATAATTATACAACTTTGTTCATAGACTAACTAGATGAGTTAACAATAAATATTAAATGAATGTGTCTGTAACATCCCAAAATATAGTGTTTAACCATATTGTAGTTATCACATAATTAATATGATAGAACAATTATATCTATAATATAAAGTCTAACTTACAGTCATCCAAAAATAACCATAAAATTTTAAACTTTATTTACAAGCGGGATAAACCAACACTATCTATAAAGCTAATATAAAACAAATTTACTCAGCAACATCTCCGCCATCAAGAGCCTGCTCCACTGAAAGCTCCTCACCCTCTGCTCACACCCACAGGATGATCATTGCAAAGAAGAAAACATCGCAACATACAAAACACAAGTATAAACAACAGGGTAAGCTAGTTTAAATAAAAGAACAATCATTATATTCATCAACTATGTTATATACACTCACACATAATTATTCACCAACAAAAGACACTTTATGCATGACACTACAATGACTTGACTGTCCGGACTTAGAATGATTGTCAAGCTATGGCAGGTTATGCACTTGTGGTGGCTTCTACTACTTTGCAAAACCATTGTTAATGGGTTCTACCCTACCACTCACAAGGTTGGTTCTACCCTACCACACTCACAAGGTTAGTTTATTATGGGTCTTGGGGCATACTGGAAGCCCCCAAGACTAAGACCTCCTGTACTCCTCACGACATGGATCAATCCTCTCTACATGAGAATGAAAGACCATTGGAGTTTCAAGATAACCCCCAAGACTGAGCTCCTGCATTCATTCTAAACATACTGGAATCTCACCAAGAGAATTCACTTTGAAACTTACTTTCACCACTTTGAATAAAAACTCATAACTTTAATACTCATATAACTCAATACACACCCATACATAATTCACAATGAAGCAAAACATCATTAAATCAATCAAGGACAAAGAAAGAAAGAAAAAAACTAAAACCTAGACCAGTCGCTGAGCAAGTACACTCGCTGAGCGACTACAAAGTTCTCTCGCATAGTGAACCAGCTCGCTATGTGAATACACAACAGTACCTCCAGACTCCAAACCACTCACTCAGCGACCCCGCTCGCTAAGCGAATAAACTCACAGTTCTCCTAGACCTTAACCTCTCGCTCAACTACTCTACTCGTTGTGTGAATCCCCCAAACAGTGGTCAAGACCCCCCATGCACTCACTTTGCGACATGGCTCGCTAGGCGAATAAAACTCCCAATGATCCCAGACTCCAACCTCTCGCTTAGCGGCACAACTCACTAGGCGAATCTCCCAGACAATGGTCTAGACTCTCAACCATTCGCTGAGCGACTCCACTCGCTCAGCGAGTCTGCATAATTCTGCAACACCAAACTACAAAATTATGAATATGCACCCAATTGACCTATTGAAAATACTTTTCCCAACTTCTAATCCTCCTAGATCGTGTTGTGGACTTAATTAGACTTGAACAATTGTTTCTAAACCTTACTAACCTCATTCTAAAGTATTTCTTAATCACATTAAGCTTCAAAATCTAACAACCTCAACCTTTGGACCCAATTTGCATTCTACCACTTCTAGCACTGTTTTAAGAAACTTAGGGACTCGAGCAAGTCCTATTTCATTTACCAAAGCTATCCCAACAGACCAATTGAGCATTTAACCTTTAATTCACATTTTCACTACTCCACTTCCTCAAAACTAACTTTAAACCATTACAATGTGATTCTATTCACAACCAACTAACATTATCACAAATTTATAACATTTCATATAGCCAATAATCGATCAAACATCATCCAATTCAGTTCATTATCACAGTTCATCAATGCACACTCACAACAGTCAAATTGTACATGATACATTTACTCTAAAAGCTTAAATTTAGTTCAGTCAACACAATAAGCGTAGAATAATCTCACATACATACTAAATCACTAATTAAAACCATAATCTAGCTTCCCTTACCTCAGTGTAAATCTTCACAGCTCTAGAAAACCCCAAATGATGTTTGCACCGCAAGGAAACTCTAGAAAAACCTACAAATCACCAATTAGTGATAGGAAACAACCGTTGGAACCTGAAATTGAGCTAAGAATCAAGAGAAGGAGACTCTAATCACATGCAAAGACCGATTCTTTGTATGATCACAGATTAAGAAAAAGCTAAGAAACAAGAACGAAACATACCGACTCAAATCAAGAAATTGATCGGTTGTAAAGGTAGCCCTCGACATCAGGATCGCCTAGACACCTCCTGATCGTCGAATAGATGGTCTAAGGGTGAGAAAGGTTAGAGAGAAGTGAGAGAAAACAAAGAGAAAAAAGTTTAGATGGATAAATAGTATTTTAGATAATGAGCTAACTTTAGTAAATTATATTTATATTATAAGATTATTTTATAATAAAATACTCGATCTCATTATTTTAATACACATATCTACTCTAATACTCTATTTTCTAGATTCCTATAGTGTCCATGTATTGATTAGTCGAGTGTATCAAACACGTCTATCAACACATATTGAACAAGTTTGTCAATGCATTAATTAGACAAGTCTAACAACACATTACATCAATCTGTTGATATACTAATTTATATTTTTAGCAAATTAACTCCACATATTTTTGCATATCCTTTATACTTTTACGATTTATATTTTTGCAAAAAGTTTATTATTTATATTTTTATAAAGATATTAACTTTTGAAACCTATATTGATATTTTTATAATCATATTGCCTTTCAAGACCTATTATTTCTAAAGTTGGTTCTACTTAAAACTTAATTATAAACTTAAAATCATTTATTATTTTTCTAATCTTTAAATCTCTTTTAATAAACATACAAACATTAACAAAAGTAACACAAATTTAAAACTAGTTTTTCAATTAAAATTTTTCCAACCCACGTTATTAATTTCCATTAACAGCTTTCGTGGCAAACTGTATTGTGAACACGAGGCTCACGTTTTGCATAATCTTTAATTTTAATAATAATAATAATAATAATATTATTATTATTATTATTATTATTATAATAAGACACATGTAAGATGACGAGGGATGTTGGAGTGATAAAACAAAATGAGTCCTTTGGACATTTATGGGATTAAGGGGTCCATTGGAGCGTAGATTAATTATTCTCTTCCACGATATTTATATTATTCAAATTGAGTGAAAATACATTTAAAAGATATTAAAATTATTATAGTGATAATTATAAAAATAAACATGAATATTTTTTATAATTTTATTATAAATAAAATTTATTTATTATATAAATAATTTTTTATTATAAATAATTATTTAAATATAAAAAATATTAAATTTAAAAAGCAGTCAAATTTAAGAAATTTAAAAATCTTCTCTATTAATGTTTTAGATTATAGTTATAAAATAAATATAAATAATTTTTATAATTCTATTAAAATAGTTAAAAAATTTCAAATTTAGAAAATAATATTTAAAATATAAATTTTATAAAAATATATGTAAACAATTTTCCTTAATGATTAATGTTATAGATATTTAGTCTTAATATTTAAATTTTTTATTCGTTTTGGTTTTTACTTAACTAAGTTTTTAAAAAAAATAAGAATTCATTTTATAGTTTTGTGAAGAATTTATTTTATCTTTAATTGACATAAATTTTTCAAGAGCTATGAAAAATATTTTTTTTTATTATTTGAGAATTTATGGTGGAATTGTGCATAGTGTGTATTGAAAGTGAAAGAATAAAAAGCAGAATGGAGAAGGTGTAGGGAGAATTGGAATGCAATAGGTTAGGTGGGGAGGCATGTGCCCGAAGAATCTGACACGGAATTCTCAGTTTCCTCAATAACACACTTTTTCATCATTCTTTCTCTTCTGCTTTTTCAACTCAATTCAAATCTACATGCTTAGCAATAACACAAATGGAAAAATACTCCTAGATACTTCCAACTCAATTATACATCAATAATTTTATTTATTTTTTAGCATCAAACTCTAATTATTACAACTTACTTATATCATTAAGATTAAATTAAGTCAAATATTTAATTTAATATCTATAACCATCACAACTTCTCAATTTTATTCTTATTAACAAAATTATTAAATTAACTTAGAATATTTTCAATATTCTGTGATCTATTAAAACAATTTAATTTAAGGTGACTCATATTGGAACAATGCATATGCATAAAATTTGTTTCTGACAGTGAAAAAAAGTTAGCGATCCAGACTTTTATTTTCTTATTTGTGCTCAATTTTCTTTTCAATTTTTTTTTCATAGATATTGTATCTTATATAAGCTACAGAGCCAAATTTTAAGGTATCAGAACCGTAGGCTCCAATAAAAATAAATATTAAGATATTATACTTTTTACCAAACAGATTAAAAGAATACTAATGATAAAGTTGGTATGCATGTAAATTACTAATACCAACTACTCTCTTGTGTATCTAAATGTTTTTCAAGGCAACATTAATAATAATATCACTTACTTTCACAATTTTGCTCTTTATATCTTTTTTAAGGATATTTATTAAAGAATAAATAGTCAGTTCAGTAAAAAATATTAACATGTCTTATTTTTAGTATAATAATAATAAAATAAACTAGTTTTAGTAGAAAGGTTAATTTCTTTAGTTTCATTTCAATTTCATTAACAAATAAGATAATATACTATGTGTTTTATCTTTAATAATTGTCAGCAAAAAAAAATGTAATGTTAATATATAATAAGTATTAAAGGAACTACTAAAGTTTTAAATTTACAAAACAAATAGTAAAAAAAACTCCCTTCATAGTTAATTATATATTAATAAACACACATGACAATTTAAAGACTAAATATGTGTTTAATTACCTAAATCATTAACTAAATTCAAACAAAACTGACGAAATTAAAAATTGTAACTAAGGTTACTATTTTTTTATTATATTAAAAACGAAATATGATAGTAAACGTTGAACCAAAGACACTAATTACCCTTTGTAAATAAATATAGTAAATAAAGCATGGTGGAACAAAAACAAAACTAATATATTTTCAAGTATCTCAAACATATTCTCCAAACAAAATCCTATGTAATACAAGAAGACAAACTATCAACCGAATAAAAATCCTACATCATATCCACACACAAGTTGACCATATTGTCCATCACACATTAATTTCCTTTTATAGATATGTGGGAAATTAAAATTCAAACATTTACTTATGGCAATGTAACAATTCCATCTATCATGATAACACTATCAAACAATATTAGGGTTTTTAAAAGAAGAAACCTCTAACATGGAATCACTTTCGAACCATAAGGGATTCCAACCTCTTTTCATAATAAGTTCAATACCTAACACAACACCAAAAATCCCAACCTTCAAAGCTATATATCAATACTCATATAAGAAGAAAAATCTTTTATATATCCTCTTTATTATCTCTAAAAATATTCGCACAAAGTAATAAAACCAAAGTTACTATAACAATCCACATCCCCATTATGTTTGACATAATTAATCGGAGGAGACTTTCAAACAATCATTGATATATAAACTATTGGTATATAAACTTTAAGAGTATGAGTATTGACAATAAAAGTTCTTAAAATGAAGAATTTGTTGATTCCAACATTAGCCAATTGGAGGATGATTGATAAGTGGACATTATTTATTATTTTATAGTACAATATTTTACTTAATAATGTATGTATATGAAGATATGTCTGTAATTCTCGGTTAACTAACCTTATTAGTGTTAGAATTGGTGAATTTGAAGACGAATGAATAATAAAAATTTAATATAAAAATTTGTTTTCTTTCCAAGAACATGCTTCTAAAAGGAAAAATACTACCTAATCATATACGGTGAAAAAGATCTTTGTTTGATGGATATAGAATATAAAATGATATATATATATATATATATATATATATATATATATATATATATATATATATATATATATATATTTATGTTTTATGATTATATATTATATAAAAAAAATCTAAATAGTTGAAAAAAATGTTCCAACAATGAGTTATTACACCATGAGATAAAAGACAAAGATTAAAATAATAATAACGAGATGACAAAAGATAATCTTCCTATAAAAGTTGTGTACTATTTTATGATCACTCCAAAGATAAAGTGTTTATTTACAAATTCAAATGACTATAAAAATATAAATTATAAATAAAGAGAGAAAACACTTAAGTGTAGATAATTCACTAGAAAAGAAAAGTGCTTCAACATCTCTATTATTTATTTTCAATATCAATCTTAAAAGAAAAATCTAAGTATAAATTTTTAATATAGAACAAAAATTAAGTCAATTCTCTCAAATAACTCTAACTCTTTATATATATATATATATATATATATATATATATATATATATATATATATATATATATATATATATATATATATATATATATATATATATGGGTTTGCTAACGCGCGTACGCCTGTTTTTCAGTTGATACATTTTAGCAATGTGTACCGGATTTTAGTAGACAAAAATACCCTTATATATTATGGATTCCAAGTTTTAAGGTTAAGGATATTTTAATAATTTTCATTCTCAAAACTAAAAAAAAAAAAGAAACCTCCAAACCCTTACTCACCTCTCTCATTCCTCTCAACCCTTTCTCTTTCCTCTTTCTCACTCCAATCTTTTCTCTGTCATCCCTACTGTAGTCCCAATTGAAAAAATCAGAAACACTTGCTGTTAAAAAATCTTAAAAAAAATGATTTTATAATGAGTTTCATCTTATAACTTTTGTCTTATCTAATTTTATCCAATTTTCACAAGCATAAAGGAATTGGTAATTGACCTGGAAAAAATCAGAAATACTCGTTGTTAAACAATTTCTTACAAAAAAATGATTTTATAATGAGTTTTCATTTTATAATTTTTGTCTTATATAATTTTATTTAATTTTCACAAGCATAATGACATCAAAGAAATTGGTAATTGGCTTGGAAAAAATCAGAAACACTCCTTGTTAAAATATTATAGGCGTACGTGTTACCAAACCCATATATATATATATATATATATATATATATATATATATATATATATATATATATATATATATATATATATATATATATATATATATATATATATATATATAAATATAAATATAAATTTCTAACAAAATAAAGAATTAACATGTAACTTATTTATATAAATTTTCTCATTATTTATTCATTAAATATTCATCTTAAAAATAAATTTAGTTTGCGTGAGTTCGATGAAATTTTTTAGATTGATTGATTCAAATAATATATATATATATATATATATATATATATATATATATATATATAGTGGTTGTTTTTATTCAGGCTTGCAATATTACGTATTAACTAAAATTGTATCAACCAGAGTATATGTGTGTTTTTTTATGAAAATATTTACGTCAATATAGATTCGAACTTTCAAGACAAAATAAATGAAATGTCATAGGGTTGTTTTTATTTAAGTTAGCAATATTATAATTTTCAATTTGAATATATAAAAATTCTTATATATGAACTAAAACCACTTCAACCAGACAATACTTTAATATAATTAATTTCTAAAATCATACTAAATAAACATTTTCAATTCTTTATGATTACCAACTCATATATTCCATTCATTACTTCCAATACATTTGAAACGATGAAGTGAGTTTGTATATTGAAATTGACTTTCTAAATTGTTTCAATTAAAACAAATTTTCAAAATGATTTTATAAATGAATGATTATAAAAACAATAAAAACATATGTACCTAAGAATATTTAAAAACTCCATGTGATAGTAAAGCTCTTAAAACATGATAAGCAATCACACTGATAACTCTTCTATTATTTTTTTAACTTTTAAATAAAAGAAATAAATATATAATATAATATAATTTTGATATTTCTTTAGATATCTCTTCTATATCTTCCTTATATTCAATTAGACTTCTTTTATTTCTTCAAATCTCCATGTTAGTCAATTCACTCACCTTCCACTATTCATCTAGGTATGCAAATTCTTTGCTAATAACAATATGATAAAAGAAGAGACTTAATGATATATTTTAAAAATATATAACGTATTTTAAAGATGTTTATAAAAATATTAAAAAAATATAATATGAAAGGGTGTGCATACATATTCAACGGTCAACACCATAATCGAATTAAATACTCTATATTAGCAGAAACTGGCTTAGGACTTTTTGGTATTGATAATAATGGCCTCCATGTATGGTAGGGTGTTTTTAATGACAAATCAACTCATCAACGACACAATAAATTGGATTGGTTGGCACAGAAAAGAAAAAACAATATGCTAAAAACCCTAAGAGAGAGAGTCACGTTAACATGAATGATGTAAGCCAGAAAATTTTGTTATTTTCAGAAAATTATTAACAAATATTTGTCTTTTTATCACTTTAGAAAAAGTGATTGTGAATATTTTTGTAAAATTGTTCTGACACTTATTGTGAATATTTTTGTCTCCAATGATGCTTCTACCTCCATATTGTTAAGAAATAAAATGGAGTATTAGGTTAATGAATGGACTTTTTTTGCACAATTTGACTAGTTGCTAAGCAGGTATATAATGGGAATAATTATATTATTAAATGTACCAAAATTGCCATTATTAGGTGTAAATGCATGTGTTATGAATTGAAAGTTTGGTTGGGTTGTTTTTTTATAAGTAATTTAGAAGAAAGAAATGTAAAATATTTTTTATGGGTTGAAATTAATTTATGTATGTGTATACGAGTTTTTCATATTGACTTTTTAAAAGATAACCTTTAATACTTAAGTAAATTTTAAATTATAAAATAGTTCATCTCATTTCTTTATCAATATTTATCAAAGGAATTGATCTAAATAGTTGGGTGGGAAAACTTTACAATGTTATCCAACAAATAAAACTTTATTCATTATTTTAAAATATTAACAAAGTGTGATAGTTATTATTATTTTTTAAGAAAACCTGGCTGAATAGTCTGATTGAAAAAAAAGTTAGAGAACCAAGGATTAAAAACAAAAATTCAGTTATTCAATTTTAAATAAAAATTTCTGTAAAAACCAAATAAATAAATTTTCTAGAAATTGAATATAGTTAGTGTTAGATGGAGATGTTAAAATCACCTATTCAATTAAATCGTGTTAGAAAAAAAAAATTAAATACGTGTTAAATAAATAAATCACGGACTCTGCCTTTAAAAATACAAATGATGAAAGGGTATTATAGTGATTCACTACCTGACAACTGTTTGAAAAAGAAAGGCTGAACTTTGCACTTTGCAGCTGGTAACTGGTAATAAGAGAGGAAGCATCATTTTTTGTTTGATACTAAGTTCATTTTTTTTTCTGTACTCAGATAAATTAAAAAGAATTCAGTTTATTTATTCAATACTACACCAATTTTAATTTTTTAATTAAAAATAAACATCTATTTATAACTTTGAACTATTTATACTGAATAGAATACTAATTCAAATGAATAGAAGATTGAAATTTCTTGCATTAAATGTTTCTTCAGTACTTTTTCTTGTGTAACAATATTCGACATCTCTTGTACAATTAAAAACAAATAAATTCATTAATATCTGCAGGATTAATTTGCCACTCCAAATTGTAAATTGTTAAAATAATATACTTAATAAAACATTTTCGAATGGATGTTATATCATATTCGGATGGATATTATATCATATTTTTTTATATACAGTCAACTCATTATATAAATTATTACATACTATTTTATAATATATAATAAAATACATTAAACTTAAAAAATAACATCGTAATTTATAATATTTAATTAAATTGTAGTGGTTTGTACAATGTTAGTAATCAATTAGTATACGATTGCACGAGAGTTGGTACCTTCGGTTTTTCAAGAACATAAAAAAAGAAAGGTTATGTAAGAATATTATAAAATAACAATTAATCATACAATTACTATATTATAAATTTAAGTTAAAGATAAATGATTTATTAATGTAAAATATTAAATTTTGTCATTAATGATGAAGAATAGTTAAACTGATTTAAATTAAATTAATTGTGACGATATGTTGAAGAAATTGGTTTGTGTAACACACACACACATTCCACCCACTCTGTATTCTGTTTCTATCCTGACAGGATCACATGCACATGCAGACAACTCCACACCCGCACATCTTCATCCCACATGGATGGATCATGCACTTGTGATCTCTTGGGAGAGTCTACGTGACATATGACCCACACAAACATTTCACCCTTCTTCCTCTCCCCAATAACACATTAACAAATTCATAAAAATACAAAAACTAAATTAAATAAAGGAAAAACCTTTCTGCCAGCTCTAACCAGATTGCTATTGCACATTCTTAAGATGCCCAAAGGAAAAAATAATATTAAGAAAAAAACACCCTTTTCTCTTATCTCTGTCCCTCCTTCCATTCAGACAGACACCCTTTCAATTGTTTCTTTCTCTGCCTCTTCTCTGTCCACTGTAAGACTGTGTTAGATTATCATTCCCTCTCTCTTTATCTGCATTGTTTGTGGCTGTTGACGGGTTTTGTGTGGTTTCCTTTCTGAAACTCATCAAGGTTTTCTTCCAAGCCCGGGTGCCAAGGGATTAAGCTTTCTGGGATATTCCTTTTCATCTTGCATTTTCGCTTTTGTAAGCGAGGAGGTTGTGGGATAACTTTGACAACCAAAACATGAATTGTATGGTTCAGTGAGATAAAGTTTTCACCTTTCGTGTTGTGAGGATCCAAATCTGTATAATTTGGGGAAATTTGCTGGATGGTGTTTTCTGTATTTTTATTGGAAATTGTTTGCCTGCAACTGGGAAAGCATCTATCTTTCTGAATGCTTCCCTTAAGACTACAGAACTGTGGAAACTGTTTCATTCTTTTTGTAACTGACAGGGTTAGGACTGGATATAATTGACGAAAAGAGAGGAGATTCTTTTAATTTATCTTTTGAGCACAGTGGATTTTGGTTCAGGACAGTGATGGTCCCTGTGGGTTTGTGAACTTCTGGATTCTGTATTCTTCTATTTTGCACTAGAATAATATTCCTTTTCGGAAATGGGTTTGAGCTTAGCAGTGTTGTGTGAGTAGATTTAAGAGTAATAAATTATACAGCTTTATGAAGAGGGTGTAACTGATTGTGGTAGTTGGGGGGTCTAGTTCAAGTGAAAAGGAAAAAGGTTGATATGGCAGCAAAACTCCTGCAATCTTTAGCAGATGAAAACCCAGATCTGCAGAAGCAGATAGGATGCATGACTGGGATTTTTCAGCTTTTTGATCGTCACCATGCTCTCACGGCTCGCCGCATTGCCCAGAAGAGGCTTCCTTCTGGTATTCCCCTAATAGGAACAATATTCAATTTTACTAATTCAGTTGTGTTTTTTGTTTTTTCTCTGTTTTTCCCACTTGGCAATCTCTGATATAATTTATCATTCAAGTCGTTGACTTTAGTGATAGTTCTGATTACTAATTGATCTTATCACATGGATGCTAATCTTATATCAGTATTAGTTGCATTTGTGTATCGTAATTTTTTTTTCTTTTTTATGAATTAGCATCTGACTTTCCCACTTTGGAAGAGAGAGGGGATGTCTTTTGCATTTCTTTTCACAATTTTGTATCATCTGGTTACTCCATTGTATTTAGTAACAGAACAAGGCCTTGAAAGATACTTTTTGAAAGAGATTTTATTTTTATAGTATTGACTGTAAGTTCAATATAAATCTTTGTTGTTTTTTTGGTGATCCTCTGTGTGAAGTGGTCAGTTAATGTGATTTGCATTACTATTGTTGGCTCTTGTCATATGTTTCAATTTCATTGGAATAATTTCCAACTTGCATCTAATGCTTATGTTTTCCTTAGGTAATTCGCACTTCAGTTATGGAAGCTTGGAAAGAGATTCTAATAATATACACCATCGCCAAACAACAACAGTACGAACCTTCTTTTTACCCACATTTTTTACTGTTTTGTAGTTAAAAATGATTGAATTAGGCTTTAAATTGAGGGAGAAAAGTTTTATTACGATATCAGTGTGCATTCACTGATTCTATGATATGCTATCCATCACTTATGATTGATTTAACTGCCATTTATTGGAGACAAATGTAGAAGGTGAAGACTTGAGCATATTTTAATCATTTTCTATATTTATCATCTCATCTCATGGACTTCTGCACAATAATTTCTTTTTCTTTTTCATGAAAAAAAAATTCATGTATAGTCGACAGATACTTTCTGATGTTGATGCATTTATTTTAACTATCAAGGAATATGACAGTTTTCACATGAAACTGAACTTATGGAGCAAACTGAATTCATTGCAGGATACTAGCAGCTTAAACAAGGGTGTGAATGAAAGGCAGAGAATTTCAACCGAATCATCAAGAGCATCATTCTCTTCTTGTTCATCATCAGTGTCCTCTTTGGACTGCAAGGCTGAAGGAGAGGCTCCATTTGACCGGATTATTTTTCCTGAAACTCCTTCAAGGGATGCAGCCATGAACCAATCAACCATCTCTTCCCATTTTGGATGTAACTCCCTTGACCTGAGGGATGTGGTGAAAGATTCTATGTATAGGGAAGCCCGAGGGCTTTCAGTGAAGACTACAGGCAAAGAAGAATCTGCCATTAACGCCATGAAGCACAGGGATTCACCTCGTCCTATGCAGTTGCCCAAATCTGTTGATGGATCTTATAGAGGTGGAATAGATGGAAAACAAAGTGTTCCTATTGATCTAAAGGAGTCTATCCGAGTCCTTGCTAAACTTAGAGAAGCACCTTGGTATTATGCAGAAACTAAAGAACTTCCAAGATCATCACATGATGTAAAAGATGGACCCTGGCATTCGAACGCAAAGGATGCTTCTTGGTTTGGTAATGAAGGAAAAGAAATAAATCGTTTGTCCTTTGAATCACGAGAGACCATCAAATCCACACCAAAACTAAAAGAGCTTCCTAGACTTTCACTGGATAGTAAGGAAGGTTCATTACGCCCTTACAGTTCTGATTCAGCTACTCACCCATCAAGAAACATTTACAGTGGCACACCCACATCAAATGACAAATTCTCTACCCTACAACAGCCTTCAACAATCCCCCGTCGTCCACCTGGTGTTGTGGCAAAACTAATGGGCTTGGAAGCATTACCAGATTCCTCTTTGGCTGGTGACACTCAACCATGTTCAACTGAAACATACTCAGCACAAGATAATAGTCAGTTTCCAAGATCATCAAAACAAGGACTAACCAGGCCACTCCGAGTTTCTCATTCTCCAAAAGTTTCTTTGAAAGACCCAATTTCCCCTCGTCGAAAAAATCCTGATCTAGTTATGAAACCCATCTCAAGTTCAAGGTTTCCCATTGAACCAGCACCATGGAAGCAGCAAGATGGAAATCGAAGCTCCCAGAAACTGAATTTAAGGGGTGTAAAAGCTCCAGCGAGAGCACCAGATAGCTTTCCTTCAGTTTATAGTGAGATAGAGAAGAGGTTGAAGGATCTTGAATTCAAACAATCTGGAAGGGATCTCAGAGCATTAAAACAGATACTTGAAGCAATGCAAGAAAAGGGACTATTAGAGAGCAGAAAAGAAGAACAAGCTCCAAATGTTATTGGAAGTCAAAATGACTATGACCAAAGAGCTACCAGCCAAGATCAGAATACCAGGTCATTAAGGCAACAAAACTCTCAGAGAAACAATTTTCTACCATCCACAATCAAGGGAACTGAATCAGCAAGGGCTTTTGAATCCCCAATAGTGATAATGAAGCCAGCAAAGCTTGTTGAGAAAACTGCAATTCCTGCTTCTTCAGTCATTCCTATTGGTGGTCTTTCTGTTTCCCAGAAACACCAGAATGCTGGTGTATATTTAGATAATAGAACCAGCACATCTGCTACTCGAGTAGCAAAAGATCAGTCTCCCAGGAACATTCATCGGGATGCTTCTGCCAGTTCCATTGATAAGAAAGCAAATGGTAGTAAGACTACTAGATCTGCACAATCTCAATCTAGGTCTCAGCAACATCTAAAAGAAAATAGCCAAAGTTCTGTGAAGCACTCAGGAACCGTGAGCCCTAGATTGCAACAGAAGAAGTTGGAGTTAGAGAAGCGATCTCGTCCACCTGCTCCACCATCAGATTCAACCAAACTCAGAAGGCAATCTGGTAAGAAGGCAACAGAGTCAGGTTCACCAGGTGGGAAACAAAGACCCAAAACTCTGAACTCGCGGCATAATGATGAGCAACTGAGTGAGATAAGCAACGAATCAAGAAGTTTAAGTTGCCTGGGGGATGAAATTTCTTTGCAATCAGACAGTTTAACTGTCAACTCAAAGATGGAAGTCGAAGTCACAAGTAGTTTAAAGTCTGTTGAAATTGATGACAGCCAAAGTCCTTCTTTGAAGGCTGTGAAGCAATTGATTTCAGAGACAGCGCCAAAAGTAGGAGCCATTTTCATCTTTATAATCAAGCTTTCTGATTAGCACAATGTGATAAAATTGAAAATTTAAGCAAATAGTATATTCCTTTTACCAGTTGATAATGTGTATATCTTGCTTACTGTTCCAGAAATCAACTCCAAGATTGGATGAGGATGAGTCGGTTGCAGAACTTGGAGGAGATGCTCCGGAACATCCAAGTCCTATCTCAGTTCTTGATGGATCGGTGTATAGAGATGATGTGCCATCCCCAGTAAAGCAGATATCTGAAGATTCAAAAGGTATAGTTTCTGTCTTATAGATAAAGATACTAAATAAAATTGTAGGACGAAATCTTAATTTTTTCAGAATCAGATCAGCATTAGGATGAATTGCAGATTTGTCTCACTCTTATCCATTTTATTTTTGAGATGTTTACACAAGTAAAAAGTTGAAATGCTTTGTTAAACGAGGGACTGACAAGTGGTATCAATACGATAAGTCGAAGTTGATCAGATTGGATCATTTGTTTTTTATTGAGCCTCAAGTGATATGAAGTGTATGTGCATCTAGAATTAGTTGCTGTCAAAGGTAACAATGGTATTGGTACCACCTAGAGAGCAAGCACATCCGTTACACATTGAAAATTATTATGGGCCATGCCATTAAGAAAACTTTGGCTTGTAAATTCTTCCTTGCCTAATGTGCATGTCCTGAGGATTTTCCCAATAGATATCACTTGTAATCATGTGAAACTTTTTCACCTTCCTAATTATAATATCAAATTTGCAGGTGATGATGCTCAAGAATCCAAAGAAAATGAGATTAAAGATCAATGGAACCCAGCAGAAAGCCTTTCATTTCACAGCATGGGATCAGGAGAGATCAATCGAAAAAAATTACAAAACATAGACCACCTTGTTCAGAAGCTTCGACGGCTGAACTCCAGTCACGATGAAGCTAGAATTGATTACATTGCTTCCCTATGTGAAAACTCAAATCCAGATCACAGATACATCTCTGAAATATTATTAGCTTCAGGCCTCTTACTCAGAGATTTGAGTTCCGAGTTGCTGACATTTCAACTTCACTCTTCGGGTAATCCCATTAACCCTGAGTTATTCCTTGTCTTGGAACAGACCAAGGCAAGTAGTTTGCTTTCAAAAGAAGAAAGCACCGCCGAAAAAGATTCTAACATGAAGCTGAACAAAGAGAAATTTCACAGGAAATTCATCTTTGATTCTGTGAATGAGATTCTTGGTGCCAAATTAGGCTCATCCCTAGAGCCATGGTTTCTGCCTAACAGTAACAGACTCACTAAGAAAACCTTGGGTGCTCAAAAGCTCCTCAAAGAACTATGCTTTGAGATCGAAAAAATTCAAGCCAAGAAGCCAGAATGCTGCTTAGAAGATGAAGATGATGATCTGAAAAGTATGCTGTGTCAAGATGTTATGCTTGGCTCAGAAAGTTGGACAGATTTTCATGGTTATTTACCTGGGATTGTGTTGGATGTTGAGAGACTTATATTCAAAGACTTGGTTGATGAAGTTGTGATTGGTGAATCATCTGGTTTGCGAGTCAAGCCATCAGTTAGGCGCAGGAAGCTATTTGGAAAGTAGTTTGTTCAGTTATTCCCTTTCTCACTGATGTTAGATTTCTATAATTTTCTTGTCATTTGCTTATAAAATATTCTTGGTTCAAGGCATATAAGTTTTCTTATTAGAGCTTTGATTATTTATTTTTTTGCTAAGATGTAAAGAAATTTGAGATACCATGGATTTATGGCATACATAATACATAACAAACTAAAGGTTCCTTATTTAAAACATCTTTGTGTTTCTCTTTTCTTCCATATTGAGTTGATGGAAATGGTTCCTAATTTTCATGCCATGAATACCTTGCAACTTAAGTTACTATCTAGATTTAAATAAATAATTATTATACTTATATTGGCATAAATATTTTGATCTCGTGTTAAATATATAGATAAAATAACATTTATACATTTTTCAACTTTTTATAACAATTCTTTTATGTACTGTTCAAGGAACAACAAACGTAAAAGGTTGAAGAAATTTAAAGAGGAAGAGACTATTTTACGTAAAAAGAGAAGAATGATAGAAAACCTAACTGTTTTATAATGTATCAATGTTAAGTAATAATTAACATTTTAAAAAATAGGTTTAATACGTATTTTGGTCCCTCTTTTCGTAGGGTCTGTTCAAATTGTTCCTACTTTTTTTCAAAAGTTCACTAAGATCCCACTTTTCGCAAAAACGATGCACGTTAGTCCTTTTTGGTTACGGCGTTAAAAAGACTAACGACACAGCTGCCCAGCTGGCACAAAACTGATGAGCTGTATATTTTTCGTTGAGGTGGCACTGTGAATTGGTGATTCATCCTGAAAACAGAGGATTCATGGTTGTTTTTCCCAAATTAAAAGTTAGGGTTTGTTGGTTACAGACCTAGCACGAACAACAGGGTCTGGTGTGATTTCAACTCCAGACACCTTCACGACATAGTTTACATCAGCTGCATAAATTTTCAATGGAATCGAAGACAGAAACAGATGTTATCAACAAATTGGGTCCGACTACAATTTAATCCCCAAAAATAAAGTATAAAATTTTAATATGGGGGATCAATGTGAAGGGCGAAAAAAATCAGAATTGAGGGGTACAATTTGAAAGAGAATAAAAGAGAGAGAGGAAGTACCGCAGTATCCAAAGGTAGTAGCTTGAGCGTTGGCAAATGAAAGGGTAAGGATGAATAAGCATAAAAGAAAGTTGAGCTTTGGGTGAAGCTGAAACTCCATGGAAAATGTTTTTGAAAGATATGGAACAAGTATCAGGATGCATGTCTTTCTCATACGACCTGTTTGGTTGGATAGAAATTGGAAGAGGAGAATGGATACACAGTTAGGCTTCTTCCCCTTTTTTAGAAATTAAAAAAAAAGCAGGTTTGAAGGTTCGATTTTGTAACTGGATTGAATCACCAATTCACAGTGCCACCTCAACAAAAAATGTACAGCTCATCAGTTTTATGCCAGCTGGGCAGCTGTGCCGTTAGTCTTTTTAACGCCGTAACCAAAAAGGACTAACGTGCATCGTTTTTGCGAAAAGTGGGATCTTAGTGAACTTTTGAAAAAAAGTAGGACCAATTTGAACAGACCCTACGAAAAGAGGGACCAAAATACGTATTAAACCTAAAAAATAAAATACTAAAAACTGTCATAACTTTTATTTCACATCAAAGTTAGTTTAATCGTATTAACACGTGCCACGATTGTTTTTTTATTGATATCACCTTTTCTAGAAACACCATATTTAATAAATGCTTCGTTGATCTTTTTGTTATAGTTTCTTTTGAGCTAATATTTCTTTGAGGTGTCCCAACTTTCTTGATATGCATAGTAGTATCTTTCACATCTTCTCGATTTCCACATTTTATACTTCATATTTCCACTTATGTATGAGAAAATTTCACCTAACAACTAGAGAATGTTTTTACAAATGATTGCATATTTTCTCTTAGATAACTTATGATGGATAATGATACTTTGAAACTAAAAAAAATACACACCACCACGTGTTCTCTTTTTAAAGGTTCAGTTGTCAAATAATAAAAAAACAAAATGACATGGAAATAAATTGAGACAAGAGTTTGAAGTGGTGCATTTCACTTTTTCAATTCAAAATCAAAAGTTACATTTGGGATAAAAAAAATACTAGAGAGAGGAGTCCAGGCCACCGAAAGTCGCGTGAAGAGGTTTTGGAGTTTAAGGGACTTTCTACCGTTCATCGGGAGCGCCGTCGTTGATCATTCACCGGAGCACTTTCCACCGTGTTCCACCATTTCAAAACTGCCCAGCCCACCAAAAGTCGCGTGAAGAGGTTTCGGAGTTTGAGCGAATTTCCACCGTTCATCGGAAGCGCCACCGTTGACCGTTCACCAGAGTACTTTTCGACGCTGTTCCACCGTTTCAAAACTGCCCAGGCTACCGAAAACATACATCCCAAGTCATTGAATGAACTTAAAAAACAAAAAGTGTAGGTTCAGTATAGGGCTAGTAGCACAATTCAAATAAGTGGGGAGTTTAGTCATGACTTCTGCACATGAAGGTAGACTTTGTCCTGAATACATGTCTCCTATTAATAAAATTATTAATGATGTCGAAACAAATTTATTTTCAGTAAGTATGGTGTAGCATTAACAAAACATACATCCCAAGTCACATAATCAACTTAAAAAAAATGTGTAGGTTCAGTACAAGGCTGGTAGCATAGTTCAAATAAGTGGGGAGTTTAGTTACTACTTCTGCACATGAAGGTAGACTTTGTTCTAAATACATGTCTCCTATTACAAAAATGATTAATGATGTTCAAACACATTTTTTTAGCAAGGATGGTGTACAATGAACAAAACATATGATCATGTACTCTAGAATTGTTGTTTCCCATTAATTTCAATTTCTTTTGTCTTTTGTGTTTGTCATTATTGTACTGAGGTTGTTGAAATTAACCTTTTATGGAGATGATACTGAAATCTGTAATTGGGGAAGAGCATTTGAAGTACGAACATCATACATAGTTATTTGAAAGGAAGTTTTCTTCATTATAGATCATGGTTGTTTAAATCAATGGAGTGTGAGACAAAACTGTTTTATGTTCATTCTGTCATAGTAAACCATCTTTGCTGAAAATAAAGTTGTTTGGACATCATTAATAATTTTTTTAATAGGAGACAAGTATTCAGAACAAAGTCTACCTTCATGTGCAGAAGTCATAACTAAACTCCCCACTAATTTGAACTATGCTACCAGCCCTGTAGTGAACCTACATTTTTTTTTAAAGTTCATTTAGTGACCTAGGATGTATGTTTTGTTCATGGTAAACTATCCTTGCTGAAAAAAAAAGTGTTTGGACATCATTAATAATTATTTTAATAGGAAATGTTATTCAGAATAAAGTCTACCTTCATGTGCAGAAGTCATAACTAAACTCCCCAGTTATTTCAACTAAGCTATCAGCTCTGTATTGAACCTACAATTTTTTTTTGAAGTTGATTTTGTGACTTGGGATGTATGTTTTGTTGATGCTACACCATCCTTGCTGAAAAAAAATTTTGTTTGGACATCATTAACACTATTTTTAATAGGAGACATGTATTCAGAACAAAGTCTACCTTCATGTGCTGAAGTCATAACTAAAATCCTCACTTATTTGAATTGTGCTATTAGCACTGTATTGAACCTACACTTTTTGTTTTTTAAGTTCATTCAGTGACTTGGGATGTATGTTTTGTTCATGGTACACAATCCTTGCTAAAAAAAAGGTGTTTGGACATCATTAATACTTTTTTTAATTGGAAACATGTATTCAGAA